>NC_142755.1:4780000-5080000 GCF_051943395.1 Hippocampus bargibanti
GTGTTTTTTCAACCCGGAAGTGCCAATGGACACAATGGCTTTCTTTTTGCACCGCCACCCAACCAAAATTAAAAAAAGAAATCTTGTCACACCCAAAAGTTTGTGTCGTACCATAAAGGTTTGTGTCATACTATATTTTAATTGAATTCAACTATCCGTTTGTGTTTCGTTTCTAGCCAATCAGATTAAATTCTTTTATTATGACGTCATTAGCAGAAATGTTTAGAGATTCTGAGTACGTTTGAGGACGGAAAAATAGTACTGTATTCATTTTTGGGGTGATGTTATCTTCATTGAGTTGCTTTGAATTCAGACTGAGCTCGTTTATTTCTTTTTTATTTGTTTTATTCACCGATTCACATTGTTGTGGTTGTTGTTTTGCACGAAAAGGACGTTTCGTCGGTTTGTTGAAGGCATATTAAATTCTATCTATCCACTTGTAGCAAATATTGCATTTAAATGTGATCAAACACCGTCATCTATTGGCCATTCGTTGCAATTACAAGACTGTATTTAAAGGTGTTCAAACACCACCATCTATTGACCATACTTTGCGATTACAAGTCGTCTGGATATCATGGTGCCATCTTGAAGAAAAACCCAAACAAAAAGAAAAATGAAACAAGTGGCCCACACTCGACATCATTTTCCCTCGTTTCATAAACGTTTGAGACGATGTCACTCCACCAGAGAGCAAAATAAAGACGTTTAATAATAGCCAGAAGGGTCCAAACAGGTCATTAAAAGTCATTAGAAGGGAAATAGTTGGCTGGGCAACAAAGTTTTCTTCTGGAAAGAGGCCACCTGCGAAGGATTGCGCCACTAGCATTGAAGTCGACTGACAAGATTTACTGTAACCATAAAAGAGATGACGGGTCGCAACCGCATATTGTGGATTAGTTGAACGCATTCAGGGCTTAAATCTGCTACACAAAGGAGGGAATAATCTCCCTTAAAAATGGTTGGAATAGTGTCACACGAGAGGAATATTTGATCATAAAACATGCTTGTTATTGTAGGCCTAGCTAGCTAGTAAGACCAAACGATGCATCATGGGAAATGTTGGATCAGGTGTCTTAAGGGGAGCTGCTGGGGGGGCACTTGAGGACATGAGTCGTACGAGTCAGAGCGAAAATAGGTCTGAGATGTTTCTCTTTGTTTGGAGTTGAGTACTTGCGCGAGCCCTGCGGACGTGAGCTTTGTCATGTGGCGTTACATAAGGTGCGTTTTGGATTTATTTATCCTTGTCGCTAGCTAACACGCTGCGACCGGATAAACGAGCGAATAACCAATGCGAGCCTTTCGCCGAAGCTGCATGTGACCTATTTATAGTCCTGGCCCGGACTCAGATGCAACCCTACTCCATCTGTCCAGTCACGTCGCCTCTCCCTAGCTCCAGTGTCCCGTCGGGCAGGCCAGGGGCACCCCGCTCGGTGCCCTCCCTCCCTTCTCCGAGGCAGACAGACGGCAGGAGAGGCCGACAGCTGGCTCCTGGATCCTCGCACACCATGGAGGCTATGTCCGTTCCACTCCGGGAGGAGGGCGGGGTGTCCTTAGGTCAAGAGATCAGGGTGGAGGCCTTCACTGGCACCGTCCGGAGGAGGGTGTCCTTCGCAGACGCCTTCGGCTTGGATCTGGTATCCGTCAAGGAATACGATGACCTCGCCGAGGACGAGGAAGTCCCCGAAAGGGTGGCGGCGACCCAAGAGGAGTTCTACCTTTCGAGTTCTACCTTTACACCCCCTTCGTCCGAGGAGGAACTTCTGCAGCGCCTGGAGGTCCAGATGGCCGAGCTGGAGAGCCTGGAGCTCCTTCCGGGGACTACCACCCTCCGAGGCTGCGTCCGGGTCCTCAACCTCTGCTTCAGAAAGTCCGTCTACGCCCGCATCACCCTGGATAGCTGGAAGACCTACTTTGACCTCCCGGCTGACTACGTACCCGGATCGAGTGATCGTGAAACCGATCGCTTTACCTTCCAATATACTTTGGCCCTCCCACTGGAGAAATCAGGCACCCGGGTTGAGTTTTGCCTACGCTACGAAACTTCAGACGGGACTTTTTGGGCCAATAACCGGGAGATGAACTACGTCATCTTTTGTCACCAGAAGAATCCCGCTAAGCAACAAGTGCAGGAGGACCCGAACAAGAAACGAAGCTGCCTTCGAGATAACAGGTAAGAAATTCCGGTTCCCGTTTATTTCCTGACATTTTCGGAATCTATGAACTTGATTGACAGCGTGCCTTTCAGTAAGAACTTTTGTTGCCGGAGGGCTCCGTAGCTGTGATGGAATGTTGCAGTGATGGGTTTACTATGCCCATATATGGTCATGTTGTCCTTTGGGTAAAGATGGACGTGCACTTCCTGGGCAAGTCATTAAAAAAATCAGATTGCATCGCATGAGAACAATTTGTGAGTCAGAAAACTGGGATTATAGTCGTTTTTGGGGGGTTGATGCCAAGTTATTCAAGTCTTGAATAATATCCATTGGAGGCTGACACACTGTCTATGTCGTCACAGGAAGTCGCAAGAAAACGAGAATACGGAGACGGTGACGCTTGTCGCAGGTGCGTTTGTTTACATGTGTCGCGATGACATAGCGTTTGTCAAGCCCCCCCAAATTAATTCCTGGCCCTTGTCCACCCCCAGAATCCGAGCCATCGCGTGAACCGGAGGGGGCGAGGGATGAGCGTCGTGGGTTATTCTCGCCCGACCAACCCAAACCGCTGGTGAGGTTGCGTGTTGGATTTGTCATGAGAGGTTTTAGGACACCCCATGCCAGAATAGAACATTCCAAAAAAAAACAGGAGCATCCAATACATTTTTAGAAATGTGTAAAGACCCCAACAAATGAGCTCTTTGCAACACTTTGAGCCTTGCCATTTTGCTTGAAATGAACTTCTGGCCTCTTTGACAGGTGGCGGGCCTAAAAAATCGCCAACGAACGGCGCGCTTGATGCGCGTGAAAGAAATCTTCTCCCAGAAGTGGGGGCAAGCACCCTCACGCCAGCCTCCCAACGCCCCGCAGACCTCGGTGGGGTTCTCGCATCAACGTAAACAAGTGCTGACCTATCACCAAATCCCCCTGATTACTCTGGACTGGGACGATGAGAAGCATACGCGGTTGGTGAGTTCCAACATGGACAAAATCCGGACCGGGAGAGGCAAAGTGACCAAAGGATCCGAGGAAAACGGAAAAACCGGGGTATCTGTCAATGATATTTGGGCGACCTTTCTCAATGGGGAAAGTCCAAGCCCCGACAATGAAAGCTCCGTGTGCGACGTATGGCAGGCGTTTATTCGCGGGCCCCCCTATCAAAGCGACAACAGAGTCCCTGAGTCGGAATGGTTACAGAACGCGGCTTCTATTCCCCCGGCGAGCAAGAACCACAGGGGGTCGGGGACCTCAGATGTGAACGCAAAGGCCCAGAAGACCAACAGCGATGGTCATAGGATCTTGAGGGCAGAAAGTCCGGAAGGGCAAGAAACAGGTGGCGTACACACGGCTAACATGGTACAATCTAAGAACACAAAGACACAAGGGGCAGGGGACGGAGCCTTGAGGAACTCCATGCATGATGTCACATCCGCGGAAGAGGAGGTAGCTCCTAAAAATGAGCCATGCGAACATCAAACGACAACAAAAAACATCCATGACAAGCTTCTTGATCCGGATCAACGTTGCAGATCAACCCACGCGGAGGAACGCGGCGATAGCTTAGCAAGGCGCGAAATGTCAAAAGAGCTACAGAACCAAACGGAGTCACCGGAGAAGTCAAGACTGGATCGGGATGCGAAGGATGAGGAATCGGACCCTATTGAGTCCAGACTAACCGGAGACGATTCCATCATGGGGGTCCACGGTCACATCCCAGCTAATGCAAATGATAACATAGCGGCTAAAGTTGAGCGGGAGCCAGTGGGAAGCACCACAGAAGAAAACGGGCAGTCGACACGCCGCGGTGTCATGTGGTGGAACATCTTATCCATCTTGAATCACATCGCTCGAATTGTCACGTGCAGCTTGCCGGTCGCCGGGTTCCTCGTCGTGGTGGTCCTGGATGACTTCCTGGTATTATTTGCGGTCTACGTCGTTTCCATGGCTTGGTGGTTTCGCAAGTGGAGAGGCAGCAGGGGGGGAAACAAACACGGCGGATGTTAGGAGGAAGTAGGTGCAATAATCGTTTGTGATCTTCACATTTGTATATTTTTGTTGTTGTCTTTCTACCTTTCACGTGTTGCGGTGCTTGTCTGACTGTTTTGAATAAAGTCAACCACTGGTCACAGCATTTTGCGGGCCTCCAGAAATGTCCAGAAGTTCAGTGAAGATTGAATGATATTTTTTTGTACTCTACATTGGTCAATATAATAATAACAATAATAATAATAATTATAATAATTATAATTATTATTATTATTATTATTATTATTATTATTATTATTATTATAAGTAATATATTTATATTACTATTATTATTATTATTATTATTATTATTATTATTATTGTTATTATTAGTAGTAGTAGTATTTTTTGTTTATTTTTTATTTTCTACTTTTGACTTTTCATTGTAAATTATTTTTTTAAATTATTTTTTACTTTGATTTGTTTTACTTTTTATTGTATTTTTTATTTTGTTATTTGAACATGTTAAATGTATTTTTTTAAGTTTGATTTTGTATTTTGTATTTTTATTTATTATTTTGAATTTCTTATGTTATTTTTATGTTCTTTTTTATTTAGTAATGTTACATTTTAATTTTATTACTTTTATTTTTTATTTAAAAATCCTTCATTTTTAATTTGTACTTTTTATTATATATATATATTTTATTTTATATTAATTTTTGATTTTATTTTAGCAAAGCAACATCGATGACCATTGAATAATAATTATGTAATTTTTTGTGCTCAACATTGATCAATATATTATTAGTAGTAGTCGTAGTATTAGTCGTATTATTATTTATTTTAGCTACCTCACGAGCTATCTATTTGCTAGCTATCTGGCTAGCTATCTATGTATTAAGCTAAATAGCTTTCTATCTATTTGAGTTACTTCCGGGTTGAGTGAACGCTGGCGCGTGTGGCTATCGCTGCTCACCCACACGAAAACTGTGACTGTAAAGTGACCTTGAGAGTTTTGAAAGGCTCTTATAAAGGAAATATATTATTATTATTATTATTATTATTATTATTTTTTATGTTTTTTTTGTATTTTTTTTTTAATATTCTTACTTTATATTTTATATTTTTTAATTTTTATTGCTTTTTCATTTTAAACAAGTCTAAATGGATTTCAACAAACTATTCTGAATACACAAACATACATAAAATACACATTGTCATGTATATATTATATACATACACTCATTGGGAACACAGGGAAAATTGTGTTTATGTTGCAACGCTACTATTTTCCTGCAGATGGCAGTGCTGCCTAACTTATGACCCATCATGCTCGTGTGCTCAATGGTTTTGTGTGCTACAATAACACCCCCCTCCAAAAAAAATCCCCTCAAGCAAATATTTGACACAATGTGTATAATCCTAAACTTGAGATGCCGTTCTTAATCATTCGCAGTCACGTGACCATGTGACGCAAAACAAATCAGGAATGGAAGCAAAATCAGCGTGCAATGAAGTGCACTTCCGGGGACAAGAGGTTGAATGAGGACATGGATGCGTGAGTGGATGAGAGCTCTCGTGGAGGCCGGCCGGGGCCTCGTCCTCGCCGCGTGGCCCGGGGGGGACCAGAGGCACTCGGATGACAGATCGCCGACCTGACAAGACTGCATTGTCCGGCCCACTCCACCATCGTCAGCAACCATGCATCCATCCACGCATCCATCTTGCAATTTGCCACCAACGACGATCGCTTTGCTCGACACCCCCCCTCCCATCCCCACTCCCACTCCCACTCGTACCCCCAACCCACCATGTCCTTGAGTTCTTATGTCATCCAAGCTTCAGGCGACTGGTGCTTCTGACACTTAGCACTACTAATACTAATTGTAACCTGATTCATACCTGTCAACCGGCGGTATTTTTCCGTATTCTGTTCAATTTTTAGATGTGTACGGCATACAAGAAAATTTGTACGCAAAAATTGTTAAATATAATTTTTAAATATGATCATATGATCATTAAATATGAGCGGTAATGTTCATTATAACAAATATCGCTACTGGTAAAAAGCAAAGTGGACCACCGAGAAAACAAGTCAGTGTTAAAAAGCTCCTAATCATCATAATAATCATACATTTTATCCATAAGCGCCTTTCAAAACTCTCAAGGTCACTTTACAATCACAGGATAGGCTTTTCTGTGGGTGAGTAGCGGCAGCCATACGCGACAGCGGTCACTCAACTCAGAAGTAACCCAAATAGATAGAAAGCTAGCTAACTAGCTAATAGGTACCTAACAGATAGCTAGCTAGATAGCCAGATAGCTATATAGCAAATAGATAGCTACGTAGATAGTTAGCTAGCCAGCAAGATGGCTAATAGATAGCAAATAGAAAGCTCACTCGCTAGCTTGCTACATAGAGGAAACAACAGTTCCGAGAAAACAAGTTTCGGTCAAGTGGAATTTTATTTTGAAATCAGTTAAATTAGACGTTTGACTGTGTTTTATTTCATTTACTTTTACATTTTTTAAATTCAAACACTTTAGTGAGAGTATTTCTTAAATTTCCTCAAGTCACAAGTTATTTCCTTGCTATTGTCACCCTCTAGTGGACATGTAGTAAATCACACCACAATAGCAGCTATGGAGTGATTCAGATACTAATACTACTACTACTACTACTAATAATAATAATAGTAATAATAATAAATTTCATTTATAAGCACTTTTCAAAACTCTGAAGGTCACTTTACAGTCACAGGAGAGGTTTTTATGGAGGTGAGCAGCGGCAGCCACACGTGCCAGAGTTCACTCAACCCGGGATAACTCAAATAGATAGAAAGCTAGCTCGCTAGCTAATGGCTAAGTGCCTCATAAACACAAAGAATAAACACAATATAATATGATTATATACCGTAGCAAGCTCACTAGCTAAGAAACACAAAGAATGGACACAATATAGCACGATTATATACCGTAGCTAGCTAGCTAACATAGCACTACTGAAGGCCGAGCAATGAAATCCACGGCCCGCCAGTGACATCTCAGATTAAAAAAAAAAAAACACACACACACAAAAAAATACAGATATTCGTGTTTAGGCGCGTCTTGATTGGAGAACTTTCCATTAGCGCTTAGCAGGGTTTGTTTATTTATTTTATTTTGTTTGTTTTAATGATCCAATTATTCATCTGCTATTTTTATACGCCAATCATGAAATCCACCATATTTTCTGGCAGCTCATAAAGCCTCCTCGTCTCCCTTTCCCGGCTGTTTTGCTGCAAAAAAAAGGTCACGCATGGAGCAGACTGTGTCTATCTCATCCGATTCTACTTTCATCTTTATCCCACCCTCCCCCGCCCCAATTTCCCCTCCCCCGTCTCTCCGATTTCCTTTTCCGTCCAACGTTAGCTGCGGTGATCTGCAGGCTTTTTCAAATACATTTTTTGGAGGCGTCCAAACATATCAAAATGCGTTTTTTTTTTTAATCAGGCGGACATTCGTCTGATGTCTAACAGAGAACTCGGGCGGCATTTTAATGAGATTGCCGTAAGTACACACCTGAATCGAATCGATTTTTACAGCAGCGGTCCTTGTAAACCAAAGCAAAACTCTTTCAGCGTCCGTGACAACAAGTACTTGAATCAATCATAACAACTCGATTGACCTTCGGCCATTATTGAGGACAAAAAAAAAACATCATAATGAATTTGAATTAAAGACAGTTCGATGCGTATGTGGAACTGCCGCAGCTTGGAATTGAAGCGTATTTATGTGGGACAGGAGACGTCTTTTCGTCAATGGATGCTACAGCTTCGTGTTTGATTTCAACATTTAGCTTGTAGCAGACGTGCACATTTCACCAAGACACCCTTCATCCATTGGTGAAAAGGATGCTTTGATTCTCTCCACTCTTATCTAGAACTGTGTCTGTGTCTTTGTGTTGCCATATTATTTGTTATTTAGTTATGTTGTTGTTGTTTTGACTTCAAGATGGCACCGCGAGAGTGGCTGCCTTTACAGCAGCTCTTGTATTTTGTTTTTCTACTTCTTCCTTTCCTTTACTATTCTTTTCATCACTTTACTGCTGTGAAATGTAATTTTTATCCACTGCGAGACTAATAAAGGCTAATCCAATCCAATCCAATCCAATACATACAGTACATACGTACTTATATACACACACGACATTCCCGCTAGCTATACGATCGCTCTCGTTATATCTACAAGCTGTCAAGGAGAGTGTGAGCGAAGGCCGGCCTGTGTGACGGCCAGTGTGTGATGTACCGTAAATATGTCTACACGCGTGTGTGACTGTGTGCGTGTGATGGACAGAGCAAATCTATAACAAGTCCAACGGCTGGACATTGAGTGACAGGTGATGTCGAAAGCGGCAACGCAACCTGCTGTTGTCATTTTATTCGGTGCTTCTCTGATCTTTTTGTACTTTTTTTAATTTATCGGGCTGAACTCCAAACACCCTTACATGTGCTTGCTCTGGTTCATTAGGGAGATTAATTAACGTGATTAAAAAAAGAGAATACCAAGATGAAGAGAAGCAGGCAGGTAAAATTTGCGAGTGCGATGGAACTCATTCTCGAGCTACTTGTGCACTGCAACAAAAAATATAAACATTTTAAAAAAGATTGCCCCATATTTTTTACTTAACAGTATTTATAGAGCAATTTCAAACAACCATCACTGTATACAAAGTGCACGGAGCAAGAATAATGCATGCAGGAGTCAAAATTCTAATATGTGGAAATGTCGCGGCTTGGAATTGAAGCGGATTTACATGGGAACAGGAGATGTGAGATAATCAATTTGTTTGTCAATGGATGCTACAGCTTCGTGTTTGCTTTCAAGATTTAGCTTGCAGCAGACGTGCACATTCCACCATGACGTTCTTGATCCACTGGTGAAAAGGATGCTTTGAGCCTCTCGTCTTTCATCTAGAACTGCTTATACGACAAAGAGGGTGAAGAAAGTGCTTAACTCGTTCACTGCCATTCCCGAATGTATTCAGGAATTGAAAATATGACGTCGAGCGCAATTCCCGAATTTGTTCGGGTTTTGTTTTTTTTCTTGCCGGGGTGCCGATAAAACGCTGGTTAGACCTCTGGCAATGTTTTTTCCCTTCCACAAGGGGGTAGCATTTCCTTTTTTTCCATGTTAGCGCTTTGTACCAGTGTCAGCTGTTGTTAAAGCGCTATATAAACCAATATGTATGTATTGTGTTGTATTTTGTACATCTGCCCTCATTTCAATCTCAGATAACTCCAGACCCACATAATTTAGGAATTAACTGTTTTTTTTTTTCTGATGAACGAAAAGTGGGCAAGGTTTCTTACGTCGCATTGAATGTTTATGTCGTCCTAAAACTCAATAATCTGTGGGTCCTGGAATTCGACTGACAATGACAAAAACCCTGGCACTGGAGTGGACACATTTTTGCACATCATCTAGAAGTGAATGAGTTAAAATTGAATGAATGTGTCTTTTGTGTTGTGTCACATTATTTATTTAGTTTTATTGTTGTTGTTTTGACTTCAAGATGGCGCCGCGAGAGTGGCTGCCTTTACAGCAGCTCCTGTATTTTGTTTTTCTACTTATTTCTTTCCTTTTCCTCTTCTTCCATCACTGTAAATATCTCCACTGTGAGGCTAATAAAGGACAATCCAATACAATTCAATAAAAACGAGCTATGAATCGAGTTTTAAAGAATTTTGCCCTACGTTCCCAAAAAGGAATCCCATTTTTTTTGTTTGTTTTTGCAAATATTACCATATTGCTAGCACATCCGAATCAATTCTTACAATTTGCCAAACGCCACTTTCACAGACAACAAATGGCAAATAAGTGGGTGTCGATGGTGGTTGTTTGTATACCTTGTTGGCAAGCAGAAGAAGGAGGAAAGGGAGAGAGGCACCAACAGTGAGACTGCTGTGTCGCCATGGCGACTGTCTTTGCATCACAACCATAGACAAGAGATGTTTTTATGTCCTCATCCCTCCCCACCTCCGCATTTTCTACTTGATGTTTTTCTTTCCCCGCTTTGACACTTTTGCCATCGCATCTGCACACACAAAAAAAGGGCGATACAAGCGGAATGCTGATGAAGGCACGGCGGAAAAGATGGTGATGATTATTCAACGCCTCGCATGGCAATCATCAAAGGCCTCCGTTTCAATCTCGTTTACACTTTCCGCCAGTCGATAATAAAAAACGTCTCAAGATATGTCGGTCGGGTCCAGTTAGCCTATAATCAAACGTGCCGCGGGAGGTAGAAAGAAAAGATCCAATGAGGACTATCATCCCTTCATCACTCGGGAATGTTTGGGGTATGTGAACGGTACCCGGAGAGACATTTTCCCATCACCATCAACAGAACTTGGCCAAGTAAAAGCCTTCGCCATGGTAACGGATCATTCCCAGCTCTCCTACCTGAATGCTTATCGCTATGGCAACGCTGCGTAACATTCAGTTTGAGGTCATTTATTATTTTGCGTTCGTATAAAAAATAAACAAGTCAAACTCCTACCTAACTTTGACTTTCTATTAGCTAGTTTTGTATGAATGCTAATTAGCATCGCTAATGCGTTTCTGTAACTTTTAATGAAACAGACTGAAAACAAACTACGCAGAAAATATAAAAGTAGTCACTGCGCTATATTTTTATACTCTGCAAAAAACGTCCAATAGCACTGTATTGCTACATGTCAGGTGGAGTTCCTCAGGGGTCAAGTCTTGGACCCTTTTGGTTCTCGGGTGATAGGCTTTGGATTGGATTGGATTAACCTTTGTTAGTCTCTCAGTGGAGAAATTGACATTTCATAGCAGCAAAGTGATGAAAGGAAGACAAAAGGAAAGGAAGAGGTAGAAAAACAAAATACAGGAGCTGCTGTAAAGGCAGCCAATCTCGCGGCGTCATCTTGAAGTCAAACCAACAACAATAAAAACTAAATAATATGACAACACATAGACACAGTTATTTAATCGTAAGCACTTTCTGCACCTTCTTTGTCACATGAAGCAGTTCTAGGTGAAAGAGGAGAGGATCAAAGTTTCCTTTTCACGATGGAACAGGGACGTCATGGTGAAATGCGCACATCTGCTACAAGCTAAATGTTGAAAGCCAATACGAAGCTGTAGCATCCATTGACGAAAATAGATCTCCTGTCCCACGTAAATCCGCTTCAATTCCAAGCCGCGACAGGTCCACATATGCATTGGTGGTTTGCGACAGACAAAAATAACAAGACAAACGACGGCTGCCTACTCGGGGGCCATCTTGGACTTATTTTATATTTTATATATTTATACTTACTTGTGTTGGTATTCTAGTACCTTCAACGGACATGGTTGAGTGAACGCTGGCACGTGTGGCTGCCACTGCTCACCCACAGAAAAACTAATCCTGTGACTGTAAAGTGACCTTGAGAGTTTGGTAAGGCTGGCTACCTAGATAGCTATGTAGCTGGCTACCTAGCAAGCTATTTATTTGCTATCTATTCACTACCTAACTAGCTAGCTGGCTACCTAGCTATCTATCTATTTGCTATCTATTCGCTTATTTGCTATCTATTCGCTATCTAACTAGCTCGCTATCTATTTGGTATCTATTCACTATCTAATTAGCTAGTTGGCTACCTAGCTAGCTATCCATTCGCTATCTAACTTGGAAGCTGGCTACCTTACTAGCTATCCATTTGCTATCTATTCGCTATCTAACTAGCTAGCTAGCAAAAAAATGCTGTTATTATATATTTTTAAGCTTTTTCACTTCTTCGACTGGGTTCAAATCAGTTCAGGCAGTGGATAAGGAGGGGGGGAGTGCTCACCCGCCTGCACATATAAACACAGGAAGGAAATAAGCTCACGCTTCCATTTACTTTCACCACAGACAAAATTAAATATATTAAAATCCCAAATCTGTTCTCTCCCTCTTATTTGGCTGTATGGCCTCATTTCAGAAAAGCGAGGAAGTAGGGGGTGAGATAGACAGAAAAGGGGGGATGGGGATTCCTTCGGAGAGGGAAAAACATCCGAGGTGTCTTCCGCGCAGCACATGATGAAACACCAAGCAAGAACGGGGCGTGTAAATGACGCATTCCAGGGGTTTGCTCGGCTACCCCGAACAACCAGCCCCTTCCTTCTTTCGTCAATCTTCCGCCACAAATGTCAAACAGTTAATGAGCGCCAATGTGGTTCAATTTGTTTGCATTTGCGACCTAGCGAGGAAAAGAAAAGAACCAATTTCTCAAAGCGCGATCGTTGAATAATAATGAAAACATCGGGGTATGAATGGGGAGCGGCGTGGATTCCAGATTACCCCGAAAAAGGTCCTTTAAATGTCATTCAAGCGAGTTATGTCGCGTTTATGTCTGACCGGACCTCTGCGCTGTATTGTCGCCAATACAAGCTTTGGCCACAAAAATACAGTTCGAGAATCCATTTTGGTTTTTTTTCAAATTTCAAATTCAGATTTTTTTTTACCTTAGGTCCTTCCCAGTTTGTTGACATGACGTTGCTCACTTGAGCTATCTCGCTATCGAGCTGGCTATCTAGCTAGCTACCTAGCTGGTTATCTATTTGCTATCTATTAGCTAGCCAGCTCGCTATCTAGCTGCTATCTGGCTCGTTACTATACTAGCTATCTATTTGATATCTATTTGCTGCTAAATAGTTATCTAGCTGGCTATCTAGCTCTATATATATGCTATCTATTAGCTAGCTAGCTGGCTAGCTATTAGTTATCTATTAGCCAACTAGCTAACTTTCTATCTATTTGAGTTATTCCGGGTTGAGTGAACGCTGCCGCATGTGGCTGCCGCTGCTCACCCACAGAAAAACTTATCCTGTGACTGTAAAGTGACCTTGAGAGTTTTGAATGTCGCTTATAAATGAAATGTATTATTATTGTTATAGTTATTATTATTATTACCTTGATGTTAGCCTAGGCAGGTGGCCACGGCGAGCGTTGCGTTGCCATCGTTAATCAGTCTCGACAGCGCAGCGGGTAACGGGAGAGCCGCGGGAGAGCGCTAATGTATGCTAATGTATGCTCGTTTTGGGGCAGGTTGAGCCAAGGACAGAACCGAGTCGGTAAAATAGAAATTGGGAGCGCCTCGCATTTCTATTGTGGTGTCCAATTTCTACTACAAGCTTTGGTTCATAACATTAATATGGCGCCTTCACAGCTTCCGTCAACCCTAACGCCTCGCGACAAGTGAATCGCGACAAGTACCACCGTAACGCCTCGTTAATTCATTTGCTGCTGGTTTCGCCTTCTCAGCGAGAATATCGCTCAGTCAGGGAACGGTCGGGATTATTATTACGGACAGGAAAAACATAAAAGGACAATATAAAAATTGTCACGGACGTATATTCTTGCAAAAAGCAAGCAAATGCAAAAAGCGCCTGGTAGTAGCGTACAGTGATATCTTGGCTTACGAACTTAATTGCTTCCCAAACAGTGTGTAAGGCGAAAAGTGTGTATCCCAAAAATTAATTTCCCGTAGGAAACCATTGAAATGTGAATAATCCGTTCCCAGGTCCCCATAAAGCGTATTTTTTTTATGTGTGTATCCGTGTGTATTCTGAAAAATAGTTCGTATGCCAAGGTAAATTACCTTTCATAAATTTAACGTTCATAAACCAAAATGTTCATAAGCCAAGGGGTTCGTAAACTGAGGTATCACTGTATTCTACATGACAGGTGGAGTTCCTCAGGGGTCAAGTCTTAGACCCTTTTAGTTCTTTGGGGTGATAAATATGTACGCAAACGTTGCTATTTTTTTGTACTTCTTGTCACATCTCGTGACACTTCTTGCACAGAGAAAGCATGGAGTGAACGAACACGCCATTTTGGGAACCCCCCCCTAGGGGGGTTTCAGGATGGTTGAGTCTTTCTCCATTGGCCGTGGTGATGCGTGAGAGAGAGATAGAGAGACTATGAATGTACTGTAGTGTTTTGGGTCTCAGTTAACACTCAGGCGGGTTGATATCTGCCCTCACGCTGGGAATAGAAAACCATAACATGCTTGTGTGGGGTGCGAGTGAGGAAGCTGGGGTCACTGGCTAAGCGCCATCGGCCATCACAAGTCTCCTAGGTCAGACAGGATGGGGGTTGGGGGGTAACAGCTGTTGGTAAAAATCATTTTGTGCATAGCTTTGGCATGCAAGATGATAGACGGAAATATTATTGTGGGAGGGGGCGCCGAAATGAAATCTGGTTATTTCGCACAAACGTATTCACACAATGAACAACGGCTGCCCGTCACAACCCCCCAACAACATCCTCTATAGTGGCTCACCGAAGCTCGGATGCGTTTGTAATAACTTCTCTTCCATTTTCTATTCAATTTTCAACGTAGCTTTTCCAATTACAAATCTCGAAAGTGCTCCGGTATCAATTGAGCGAAAAGCAATTTTCCTCCGAGTAATAGCAATCATTTCTGACGCAGTCCCCCTCCCCGCCCCTGAAAAATACATAAGAAAAATAATAATAATAATAATAATAATAATAATACATTCAATTTACAGGCGCCTTTCAAAAATCAGGATACGAACGAAAATGTTTTTCTGAGGGTTAACTTTCATCTCAGAATTCCGACTTTTAACTCAGAATTCCGATTTTTAACTCAGATTTCCGACTTTTAACTCAGAATTCTGACAATTAATTCAGATTTCTGACTTTGAACGCGGAATTCCGATTTTCTATTTAGAATTCCGACTTCATTCTCAGAATTATGACTTTTAACGCATAATTCCGATTTTTAACACAGATTTCTGACTTTTAATTTAGAATTCTGATCTTTAATTTAGAATTCCGACTCATCTCAAAACTGACTTTTATCTCAGAATTCCGACTGTAATCTCAGAATTCTGATTTTTAATCTCAGAATTATGACTTTTAACGCAGAATTCCGATTTTTAACTCAGATTTCTGACTTTTAATTTCGAATCCTGAGTATTAACTCAGAATGAATTCTGACTTTTTATTTCGAATTCTGACTATTCTCGAAACTGATTTTAATCTCATAGTTCCGATTTGAATCTCAGAATTCCGACTTTTAACTCAGAATTCTGACTTAATTTAGAATTCCGATTTTCATCTCAGAATTCCGATTTTCATCTCAGAATTCCGATTTTCATCTCAGAATTCCGATTTTCATCTCAGAATTCCGACTGTAATCTCAAAATTACGATTTTTAGCTCAGAATTACGATTTTACAGTAGAGTATAGATGGATAAATTACCCATTGCAATTAAAACAAACAAAAAAAATGCAAGCATAGAATTCAACTTTTCGCACCTGGATGATCAGTTGCATTTTTCTGCATGTGAGCAGAAAAGCCGACTTGGCACTTTTCCCCTGCGACCCTTTTCCTCTAAAGTGGATTGATTGGTTTGGAAGCCGCCCCAAGATGCCTCATGCTCATTTGTATGTACGATTCACTCATCTGGTTGGACGCAAGAAGCCATTTGGCTTGCGGCGTGATGGTTTTACACAAATCCCGAGACGATGGAGGAATATTTTTGCAAGAGGTGACTCTTTAAACATCACCGCTAAATGTCCTCTGCTGAGAATTCCTCCACCTGGCCGAAAAGGGGGGGGGGGGGGGGACAGGCGCAAACTGGAAAAAAAATCGCAGAGGCTTGACAGAGCACCTCCTGCCGCAATCTGTAATTACCAACAGTGCAATCAGCGGCCTCGTTAATTTCCCTCCCTGACTGGATGGCTCAATTGTAGAAAACTCAGCGGTACAACTTCATAAGTAAATGGAACTGGCATCTCGGAGCACTATTTGGCCTCAGAGGCCGCACGAAGAAAAAAAAAAAAAATCGCATATTCCGCTGCTTGTGCACTATTTATCATTAGCCCAATGATAATGAGTTTCCTTTAAAAACCACCCATTACGAAAAGGTAAAACTAGTATAGACCAGAACGAGTGCAAAGTCACTTGAGCGGCTCTTATTATTAAGTGATTTGGAACAAATCAATTTCTAAACATAATTAATTTTCAGGGAGAGGGGCGCGACGAGTAATTGTGACGTGTTTTTGCAGCTCACAAAAGGAAAGAATATCAATATTGCTTTGAGATGATTGACTTTGTGTATAGTGAGCATTATTAAGTTATACATTTGAAATATGTGCATTATTTAATTGTATAATCTTCATCCACGCTATATATTTGAAATATATGCGTTAATTCTGTGTATAATCTTCATTAACGCCTACTACGGAAAAGCTACGCGTCCATTGGCTGAAAAACCCAGGAAGTCACATATTTCTGTCGCAGGATTTTTACGTCAGCACGAACAAATGCTATCCCGGAAGTGGACAACGCTACAGCGGAATAGCTGAAAACATGACGCCCAAACAGCAGCTTTCACGCGTGACGGTGGTTTTTACCGGTTTGGTTTTCCTCCAGACGATCCCCCCCGTGGCGGCGTACGATGCCGGGGACGCGCTGGCTTTGTTGCTGGGCACGATCATCGCCATTGTGGGTTTCTGCGCCTGCTTGGGCTGGTACGCACGAAAGCGGAACAGGCTACTGGAGTGAGGAGGAACAAGTCGCCAGTTCGACGATTCTCCCATCTCGTGACTCGACAACTTATTGCTGTGCATACCTGATCCAAATCTTACTCTTTTCCCTTCCTTGCGGTTGTCATGGTGCAAATCTTGGATGGAAGTGACCCATAAACTCAAGAACAGGAGCGTCTGTCCATATGTGAAGAAAAGCGGAAGTCTGGAAAAAGAACCAAAGAGCAAGTTGCACTGCTGCCAAAAAAAGACTCGACACTATCGTTGCCTGTATTAATACTCGTATTCTGCTCAAAAAGCATTTATGAATTTATTTTTGCATTTTCTTTGACTAATGTGAAAGGCGAGCCGTGGATGGGCGAACCTGTCAAAATAAAAGCATTTCAAATTGGAAAGCCTGTGCTTATTATTGTTGCATTTTATTCATTTGAAATGCAATTTAAATTAAGCCACATATTTGAATAAAGTAATGTAAAAATGGAATTATGCACCATTGAAGACACAAGAGTGAAAAATATGTATTTAGGTGGCTATCTATTAGTTAGCTAGCTAGATTTCATTCTATTTTAGTTACTTCCGGTTTGAGTGAATGCTGCCGCGTGTAGCTGCTGCTGCTTACCCACACACACAAAAACATATCCTGTGACTAAAGTGACCTTGAGCGTTTTTAAAGTTGCTTATAAATGAAATGTATTGATATTATTAAAAATGTCATAGCGAATGAGCACCTACACATTTTACTGTCTAAGGCGACCATATAATTTTATTGGGACACTGTTAATCTTTCAAAATAAAACCATATAATAGTCTGACCACCCTGAGTCATAGAATGCGAATGAAAATAGTCCTTTAAAAATACCACCACTCTGTCTTCAGACAGTCTGGCATTTTATAGCAAAGCTATACATATACAATGTCTCACACGCGTCGCGACATGACTTGCTGCACGCTTGAAAAAACCAATTCTATGAATTTGTCATGCTAACCCGAACAAGAGGACAACAGTGAGCAAAGTGCTTGTCAATTATGCATCCCCCCCCCCCCGTACATGGGATGCCTTTTACCTCAAGTGAACCTGTCAGCCTGACTCCAATCTACGTTAGATGCTATATAGCTACTAACGATATACACGCCACAAACTACCGGACATTTTAATGGCATGTGGGAGGAAACGGGAGGACCAGGAGAAAAATAATGGCTGGCTACCTAGCTAGCTATCTATTAGCTAGCTGGCTGGCTATCTAGCTAGCGATATATTTGCTATCTATAAACTGGCTTGATAGCTAGCTAGCTAGCTATCAATTATATATTAGCTAGGTCGCTAACTTGAGTGAACGCTGACGCATGTGGTTGCCGCTGCTCACCCACAGAAAAACTGATCATGTGACTGGAGAGTGACCTTGAGAGTTTTGAAAGGCGCTTTGAAGAGAAAATATGAAATGTTTAATTATTGTGTTGTGTGTTTGCGATGGAAATAGCGTATATAATGTAAACATTGTGACTTCAGTCTCAAGCCTAATTCAAAAATAGACAATAAGGATGACATAATGTCAGCTTTTTTATTTATTGTAATTTTTTTATGCCAGGATTCATCTAACTCAAAATTAGACTATATGAATGTAAAATGTCTGTTTTTACACTTTTTTTTTCAAATAATAAAACAATTTAATGCCAGGATTTGGCTAACTCAAAATGAGACAATAAGGATGTAAAATGTCAATTTTCAATTTGTATTTTTTTATTACAGGATTGGCCTAACTCAAAATGACACGATAACAATGAATAATATCAGTGTTGAATTTGTAACTTTTATTACAGGATTTGCCTAACTAAATTAGACAATAAGGATGAAAAATGTCCATTTAAATTTGTTTTAAATTAAGTACATTTTTTGTGCTAGGATTCATCGAACGTAAAATTAGACTATAGGGATGAAAAATGTCAGTTTTCACATCTTTTTTATTATTTATTTTTATTCCAGGATTCAAAATTAGACATGTATATAAAATGTCATTTTTTTTAATTCATGCTAGAATTTGTCTAACTCAAAATTAGACTACAAGAATAGAGAATGTCAGGTCTATTTTTTAAAATGTAATTCATGCCAGAATTTGTCTAACTCAAAATTAGACTATAAGAATAGAGAATGTAAGTTTTTAATGTTTTTGTTTAATGTATTTGTTTTTATTCTAGGATTCATTGAACGCAAAATTAGACTATAAGGATGAAAAATGTCTGTTTTCACATTTTTTTTATTATTTTTTTTTATTCCAGGATTTAATAAGGATGAAAAATGACAGTTTTACATGTTTTTTATTAATTTACTTTTTTCATGTCGTGATTCGTCTAACTCAAAATTAGACCATAAAAATGAAAAATGCCAGTTTTTAATTTTGTAAAATTGATCTTATTTTTAATGCCAGAATTCACATAACTCAAAATTAGACTATAAGGATGAAAAATGTCTGTTTTCAAAATTTTTAATATATTTTTTATGCCGGGATTTTTTTTAACTCAGACTATAAGGAAGAAAAAGTTTTATTTTCAGTTTTATTTTTTTATTTTTTTTATCCCATGATTCACGTAACTCAAAATTAGACAATAATGATCGAAAATGACAGTTTTACATGTTTTTTTTATTTTTTTTTCATGCCGTGATTCGTCTAACTCAAAATTAGACAATAAGGATGAAAAATGTCAGTTTTAAAATTTATTTTATGGATTTATTAATGTATTTTTATGCCAGGATTCGTTTTGTGTGTGTGTGTGTGCAGGGTCAGCAGAGGCCCAATTGAGTGGATGAGATCTGCTGCTGCTATTGCTGCAACAAGAGACAGAACGCGACTTGGATCACAAATAGGGATGCAGTGCGCATGCGCATTACTGCTTCCCCGTTTACTGTATGATATTCGCCGTGCTGGGGAAAAAAGGGTTAGGGGCAAGTAACCATCGAGATTTTCTTTTTTTTTTTTTAAGCGGCGACAAAAGACGACGTAATAATCTCCGGGTGATGTGACAAAAGGGAGTTTTAGCAACAGTGTGGATCGAGAGACTCAAGATCGCCTTTTTTATTTTTTATATCGCATTTTTTTTGCCTTTTTACACCCCCTCCTTCTTCTTCTTCCTCTTGTGTTTCCTGGAAGATTTGGACATGGTTCGGCTCTCGTCGACGCCGTTGTGTTTTATCTAAAGGGGGCGACGAAAACACCCGAGTGGGTATTTTTTTTTCCTCGTCGCTGCTTTGTTTCATGAGCGAATCGAAGGAAGGCTTGTTCCATTTTTTTGTCGTCTTTGTTTATTTTTTTTAGACGCTGTAAACCGTAAGTACGCCGTTCAACCATCACGATTGTTGTTTTATGTCAAAATACGCAATTGTAAGATAATGGATCGTCTCCCTTGTTTTTCATTTGACGCAATTGACGCTTGTTTTTTGCTAACCCCCCCCCACCCCTACCCACCTCGCTCCTCGCGATTTTAGGCAATTTGTCTATTAAATCATCAACACAAACGCAGTTAAGGACGGACAGGCGAGGGGGGGTTCGGTGTGTGTGTGTGTGTGTGTGTGTGTGTGTGTGTGTGTGTGTGTGTGTGTGTGTGTGTGTGTGTGTGTGTGTGTGTGTGTGTGTGTGTGTGTGTGTGTGTGTGTGTGAAATGAAAGCAAATCACTAACGCTTCCAGATTGAGCACCCTGATGAAGACAATAGGGTGTGTTATGATGATTTTTTTATTTTTTACTCTTTTTTTTGGGGGGGGGGGGGGGTCAATGATCTCGCTGTCTTAAGAAGAAAAAAAAGGAAAAAGAAAAAAAAAACGTCATTCACCGTGTCTTTGTTCATCTTTTGTGTGAATTTTCTTTTCCTTTCGGCTTTCTCCTTCAATGGGTCGCCATAGCGAATCAGTGTCGTCCATCTTCAGAGGTTTAATTCGCATGTTTGTTTTGGCTTTTACGTCGGATGCCCTTCCTGACACAACCCTCTGTATTTATCCGGGCTTTGGACCGGCACTAGAGGACACTGGTTTATGTCCCGGTGTGGCGACAGACTATTCCCACTATTTTGCACTCAACTATGAACTACTTTTTCTACGTTCACGTGAGAATGGGGTACACACAATTTCCATGAATGGGGTTAAAGGAAACAAACCAATATATATTATTCCATTTCATTTAGGCTAGCTTTTTAAAGTGGCATTATGTGCTACTGGGGAGACGTGCAAATCATTCAAATTTTAGGACTACTGATTACTATACTGTGGTTGCAGTTTTCAAGATATATATGGATAATTTGTCTAATAAAATAGAAAGTTGTGTTTTTGCAGTCATGATTTTGTTCCAGCCCTAAATTGTTTCTATCATGTGACAATACTGTAATATATTTTAGTCCATCCATCCATCCGCTGCAATTTATCTTTTTTTTGTGATTATTTAAATGAAAAGCACTTGAGTCGAATGTGACGGAGACATTGGAGTCAATGATAGGCAGATGATATTATTTATTTTTTATGTATTAATTGTATTTATTTATTTATTTATTTAATTTAAATAAATTTAGTTTATTCAAATGTATTTTACTTTATTTAAATTTACTTACATTTATTTTATTTTATTTTATTAATTAATTCTTTAATTTATTTATTCGTATATTTATTTATGTATTTATGTATGTATTTATTTATTTATTTATTTGTGTATTTATTTATGTATTTATGTATATATTTATTTATGTATTTGTTTATGTATTTATTTATGTGTGTATTTATGTGTGTATTTATTTATTTATTCGTGTATTTATTTATGTATGTATGTATTTATTTATTTACTCGTGTATTTATGTGTGTATTTATGTGTGTATTTATTTATTCATTTTATTTATTTATTTATTCGTGTATTTATGTGTGTATTTATGTGTGTATTTATTTATTCATTTTATTTATTTATTTATTTGTGTATTTATTTATGTATTTATTTATTTATTCCTGTATTTATTTATGTATTTATTTATGTATTTGTTTATGTATTTATTTGTGTATTTATGTATGTATTTATTTATTCGTGTATTTATGTATGTATTTATGTATTTATGCACGTATTTATTTATTCATGTATTGATGTATTTGTGTATTTATGTATTTATGTATGATTTTATTTATCTCCCTCTCTCGTTTCGCTTCCTTTAGGTGTGATGAGACAAAGGAACAAAGGATGCCTTAAAGGAGAGGTTGCCTACAAGTCCGGAAATCTCCTCCGAATGGATCTATCGCCTCCCCGACTCGACCGTCGCCCATAAATCATGATCCTAGGCTGAAGCTAACACCCCCCCCCTCACCCACCCACCCACCCCCACCCCCCTGCTCATTCTTTATGATCCCTCCTCCATCTATGGCGAACTATAGCCATGCAGGGGACCACACCATCTTGCAAAATGTCTCTCCTCTCGCCACGTTCCTTAAATTGACCTCGTTGGGATTCATCATCGGCGTCGGCGTGGTCGGGAATCTACTGATCTCCATCCTGCTAGTGAAAGACAAGAGCCTTCACCGGGCTCCGTACTACTTCCTGTTGGATCTATGCGCCTCGGATATCCTGCGCTCGGCTATCTGCTTCCCCTTTGTGTTCACCTCGGTCAAAAATGGTTCTGCGTGGAGTTACGGGACGCTAACGTGCAAGGTGATCGCCTTCCTGGGCGTGCTGTCTTGTTTCCATACGGCCTTCATGCTTTTTTGCGTGAGCGTAACCCGCTACCTGGCCATCGCCCACCATCGTTTCTACACCAAGAGGTTGACCTTCTGGACGTGCCTGGCCGTTATCTGCATGGTTTGGACGTTATCGGTAGCCATGGCCTTCCCGCCGGTCCTCGACGTGGGGACGTATTCCTTTATCCAAGAGGAGGACCAGTGCACCTTCCAGCACCGTTCCTTCCGGGCTAACGACTCGCTGGGTTTCATGCTCTTGCTAGCGCTCATCCTGCTAGCCACGCAGCTGGTCTACCTCAAGCTTATATTCTTCGTCCACGACCGGCGAAAAATGAAGCCAGTCCAGTTCGTACCCGCCGTCAGCCAGAATTGGACCTTCCACGGGCCGGGCGCTAGCGGTCAGGCGGCCGCTAACTGGCTAGCCGGTTTCGGGCGAGGTCCAACCCCGCCTA
Organism: Hippocampus bargibanti; assembly: GCF_051943395.1. NCBI lineage: Eukaryota > Metazoa > Chordata > Actinopteri > Syngnathiformes > Syngnathidae > Hippocampus > Hippocampus bargibanti. Next base: position 4,802,818 of record NC_142755.1, read on the forward strand.
CCTTGCTAGGGATCCGTCAAAACGGCAACACGGCGGGCCGGCGGCGTCTCCTGGTTTTGGACGAGTTCAAAACGGAGAAGAGGATTAGTAGGATGTTCTACATCATGACCTTTTTCTTCCTGGCGCTCTGGGGGCCTTATCTGGTGGCCTGCTACTGGCGGGTGTTCGCTAGGGGGCCCGTGGTGCCGGCGGGATACCTGACTGCCGCCGTCTGGATGAGCTTCGCCCAGGCAGGGGTCAACCCCTTCATCTGTATCTTCTCCAACAGGGAGCTTCGGCGATGCTTCAGCACTACGCTCCTCTACTGCCGAAAATCCAGGTTACCGAGGGAACCCTACTGCGTTATATGAAGGTTTTTACCCTCCTAGCCCCGCCCCCTATCGCCCTTAATCGATCTGGGCTTTTTCCTCTTGTACAGCTCTCTCTTTATCTCTCTTTCTGCTAGCTTTTCTTCTCCTTAGCCCGTCAGTCAACCACTTGAGGTGATCACCCCCTATACCCGTTTAAAAAAGGAGTACAACAGGGCTCAATGTTAAGCCCCTTGTCGTTTCGCGGAAGGCCATGCAAAAATGCAGACAATGAAAACGCTTTTGGAATCCTTTTTTTTTCCCAAGATGCATTATTCTGTGAACAACAAAAATGACAGGGGGGGGGAATGAATTCAAGAAAGATATGATACCTCTCAAGGAACCGCTGGAAATGTTTTTACATTTTTCAGAATTGCACTACACAACTGAGAAGATGTTTGGTTGCAAAGACAACGCGACCCCCACTTGACCCCTGCTCCCTACCCTTAATTTTTTTTCATCTCCAAACTAAACAATGAATGCTTTAATTTGCAACAGACTACACACTGAAAAATCGCTGTAAGTACTGGGGAAAACGTGTTGGAATTGCACCATCACCAGAGGACAAAAGTGGTTTTAATGTAAGTGGTAATTTTTTGTCATTTACGTGGGGGTGGGGGGGTTCAATTTTTTTGAAATTTCAACAAGAATGGATCTTTTGTAGTTTTCGCCATATGTCCATAATAGCGTCGGCCATTTTTTTCCCCTATCACCTTTTACAACAGGGGGCGGAGGGGGTTTTTTTTTTTGGGGGGGGGGGGGGGGGGGGGGGGGGCTTAATGCAGATTTTTTTTTTGGACAACGTGCTTTGGGGAACAAACTCGTGCTTACAAACATTTGAAGTGTGTCATCATCATATCCACGTGTGCTAAAAACATATGTCATATTGTTACCCATGCCAGTCCGGGTGTTTTTGCCTTAATGGTTACAATGCTATCGTCATTTATGTTTATTTCAATGCACTCCTATGAAGTCAATCCTTGGATGCAATGGCAAATTATGATGATGATTATTATTATTTTAAATCATATGAAGTGCATGTCCTATTTTTTTTTCTTTTTTTTTTTTTAAATTACAGGATTCTCAGACCACCCTGTGCTCAAAGCACAGCCAATGAGCGTGTGTGAGTGCATCAAACACTTCAAGACCAGAGCCTTAGTATGATATCTTGCACAATTTGTAAAAAAAAAGAGCAAAAAAAAAAAGTAAACAAAAAAAGTTAAAAAAAAAAAGACAAAATGGGGGACATTTAACTCATTCACTGCCATACAGGTGCAAAAATGTGTCCACTGCAGTGTTTTTGTCATTGTCACTCAAATTCCAGGACCCACAAAGTATTGAATTTTAGGACTATATAAACATTCAATACAGCATTAGAAACCTTAGGCGCTCGTTTCATCAGAAAAAAACAGTTAATTCCTAAATTATATGGATCTGGAGTTATCTGAGCTTGAAATGAGGCCAGGTGTACAAAATACAATCCATATTGATTTACTATATAGCGCTTGAACAACAGCTGAAGCTGGAACAAAGCGCTAACATGGAAAAAATGGGAAATGATGTTCCCATTGCTAGAGGTCTGACCAGCGCTTTATCGGCACACAAGCATGAAAAAAAAGCCAAATAAATTCGGGAATGGCGCTCAACGTCATATTTTCAATTCCCGAATAAATTGGTGAATGGCAGTGAATGAGTTAAGGTACACTGTCTTGTTTCTACTTTCCCAATATTTGCTCTCTTCCGATTTTTTTTTCTCTCTCTTCTCTCGTGGCCATTTTTTCCTACCCGCTCGCCCCCACCCGCAATTACTTTTTGTAAATTATAGATGGCGTGTAAGTATGTGAGTCTTTTTTTTAAATTTATTTATTTACTTTCTGGAGTCCCGAACGTGAGTACGGTTTCAGTAAGGATTGCATTACGCTGAAAATTAACTGTGTAAACTGTTGCTTTGTTTTTATTCCCAAAAATAATACGAATAATAAAAAAGAAAATTACCATTTCGCAACATGGTTCATTTGATAGCGATGTGTCAAACAATCGTTTAAAAATTGTCATATTTTTTTTTTTACTAATGATGAAAGGGGCTTTTAATAGCTTTGGGTCTGGCTATTCCCCGAAGAACAGAAACGCTACCTTTTAGCGCTTCCACAATGCCTATTAGGAATCCATTCTTATGATTAGCATATGATATGTTTCGTACGCCGATCAATCAATAAATGATGCCCGTGCAGACGATACGCTAGCTGTTTTGGTGAGCGCTAAAATGTGCTGGATTGCTTTTGAATATCCTCTATTTTGGCACGGGCAAATTGTCTTTAAAGTTGGATCAGAACGCGATTGAGGATTGTTTCGAAGCAAACCGATTAGCGGGCGGGGGTGTTTGAGATCCAGTGTTTGAAGCACAGAACAAGGGAATGTGCCGTTTTACCGACCTATCACTTGTTACGTCGTATCTGTCATTTTTCCTCATTCATCACTTATATAATTTGAGTTAATCTGTTGATTGGGCAACATGGAATGGCGTAATTAACTCATTCACTTCCAGACACTTGCAAAAAATGGGTCCACTCCAGTTCCAGGGTTTTTGTCATTGTCACTTGAATTCTAGGACCCACACAATATTGAGTTTTAGGACTAGATTAACATTAAATAAAGCATTAGAAACCTTAGATGCTCATCTTTCATCTGAAAAAAAAAGAGTTAATTCCTACGTTATATGGTTCTGGAGTTATACGAGCTTGAAATGGGGGCAGATGTACAAAATACAATGCAATACATACATATTGGTTTATATAGCGCTTTAACAACAGCTGAAGCTAACATGCTAACATGAATGTTGCCCCTTGTGTAAAAGACAAAACATTTCCAGAGGCCATAGCCAGCGCTTTATCGGCACTAAAGAATGAAAAAACAAAACCCGAACAAATTCGGGAATTTCGCTCTACGTCATATTTTCAATTTCCGAATAAATTTGTGAATGGAGGTGAATGAGTAAAGAGGGCTTTGTGCTGCGAAACCTGCCCGGCGACAGAAAGAGTTGCTTTTATTTATTTATTTATTTATTGTACGCGCATCACGCTGCTTGGCGTGTTTGTTTGGATTGCATAAGGGCACCATTGAAGTGCTTTTCAATATCCTCGGGGCACGGCTTTTCATATTTGGTGACATGCTTTCCGTATATTGAGCGTTTTGCCGCGGGCGAGCGTGCTCTTGGATAGCAGCTACATGCTAACCGGTTGCTAATATGCAAAAACGGTAATAAAGAATAATATAGTAGGCAAAGATACACCATGATGGTTATGATGATCATTTAGGGGATTTGACTGCAACTATGGGAATAAATTAAAAGAGGAAGGGGGTAGAAAACACTGCATCATTGATCGTCAGACAAGCTATTACAGACAGGATTGTCTTCGGAATACCAATGAATGCTAGTCGATCCGCTAATCGAAAAGAATAGCCGTGATCTAAATGAGTGAACTGGGTGTTGTTTGAAAGGAGACAAATGGCTATTTCCTCAAGGAACAGTAGCATTAGCTTTGTCGACATAAAGCGAATGAATGTAACACGTTGCGCCGTCGCTTCCGCAAAATGGAACGTAAACAATTTGAGGTGTTTCGACGCCGCTGTTGCCGTGGTGATGAAACAAAATGGTCTACCGCCATCGGACTCGGTTATTGACTGTGGGAAGAAGCCTGTGGTAAATTTGTCTTTCGCGAAATGGACATATGGATTTGACTTTTAGATGCTAAATTGGTTGGATAAATTAATAAATCAATCAATAAATAAATAAATGTTTTAACGGTACAAAATTGTGAATAGCTGTTTGCAAAACGCCGCAAGCTAGGGATGAAATCCCATGTTTGCAAAGGCTCATGCGATGGAGAGAACAAGCACAACTATGCCAAAATCGGAATATTTCAGGAGCCGCAACGGCTAAAGTGTAATCCCACCCCCACCCCCACCCCTTACAAGGATTACCCTTGCTAGATTAAAGCATCCCATGATACCCAAGGGTCCCGATGCACAATCAATGCTGCGGATGATTGTGTTTTTTTTGTATTCCGTTGCGTGTCAAAATCTTTGGTCATCTCTAATCTGGGATTTAGGCAGCGGCAATCCGGGCAGAGTTGAGATGATGCAAACAAAATATCATCCAAAAATGAATGCAAAAACATCCAATGAAAAAAAAAAAAAAAAAAAAAAAAAAAAAAAATCGACATTGATTTGCGCATTGCATCCTGGGAAAAGATTTAAACTCATTCACTGCCTGACGTGCAAAAATGTGTCCACTTTAGTGCCAGGGTTTTTGTCATTGTCACTGAAATTCCAGGACCCACAAAATATTGAATTTGAGGACTACATAAACATTCATTGCGGCGTAAGAAATTCTCTTCTTTCATCCGAAAAAAAGGGTTAATTCCTAAATTGTATGAGTCTGGAGTTATATGAGCTTGAAATGGGGGCGGATGTACAAAATACAATACATATGGATTTCTATAGCGCTTTAACAACAGTTGAAGCTGGAACAAAGCGCTAACATCATTGTCCATAAGGCAAATGCTGCCTCCTCGCGGAAGGGAAAAAACATTGCCACAGGTCTGACCAGCGCTTTATCGGCAGCCCTCCGCAAGAAAAACCAACACCTGAACTAATTCGGGAATGACGCTCCACGTCGTATGTTCAATTCTCGAATAAATAAGTGACCTTGAAAGGCGCTTAGAAATGAAATGTATTATTATTATTAGCTATCTATTGGCGGTCTTGCTGGCTGGCTAGCTATCTATTAGCTATCTATTAGCTAGCTAGCTTTCTATCAATTTTAATTACTTCCATGTTGAGTGAACGCTGGCGTGTGTAGCTGCCGCTGCTCACCCACAGAAATGCTTATTGTATGATTGTAAAGCAACCTTGAGAGTTTTGAAAGGAGCTTAGAAATGAAATGTATTATTATCATAACATGGACAAAAGGGAAATGCTGCCCCCTTGTGAAAGGGAGAAAACATTGCCAGAGGCCATGGCCAGCGCTTTATCAGCACCCAAGCATAAAAGCAGAAAACCCGAACAAATTCGGGAATGGCGCTCTATATCCTATTTCCAATTCCCGAATAAATTCGTGAATGGCAGTGAATGAGTTCAATGTGTCCTCAAATCGAATTTAGTCGCTACTCTCGGTCGCTACGAACTCCAAGTGGCAATAGCAAACATTTTCCCGACGTGCTAAAATATTGAACGGATGCTATCTGTGCTTTTAAGAGTGGGCGGAGCTAGATGGGATATGATGGGGGGGGGTTGAAAGCATGATACTGCAGTAAGGAAGCTAGCACGCATTTGCAAAGGGCTAATCTGTCATGGATGCTGAAGCTAAAATGTATACATGACGGCGTTTATTTACAAAATGGAGTATTTGGGCGACTCACATACAATATCGTCGTTTTATCCGACATTGGCACCGTGACAGGTGGTGGAAGATGATGATGCGGGTGATTTGTTCGCACTAATTCGGCTTGTTTTGACGAATCCGGGGGCTTTTGGACAGGGGGGGGGGTTAGGGGGGTGGTTAATCCTCTTGTTTCTTCTTCCAGCCTATTCGGCAATCTCATAACTCCCCCCCCACACCACAAGTCTCATCCTTCGTTTTATTTTTGGAAACATCTTGTGAGTCAGGCAACATCTCCTTGCTGCCATTTTTTTTATCTTGAAGAATAGACTCCGCCCACTTTCTGGGAATAATTCGTAGTTTGTCACTGTTGACGTTTGCAATCGATGCCAGGGAATAAATTGATGGGTTGTTTTAGTAGTAATTTGTCACTTAGATTGTTTTATTTTGAAAGTCCTCATGTTATCAATTGACATTTTCTGCTAGTTAGCGTTTGAATGTTAAGCATCGAAAAAAAAAGCGTGTATAGTTGCCTAGCAACTACCAGAGAGGCAGTTTATTGAAACCTGCCATTTTTTTTTGTGCAATATTTTTATCTTCAAAGCCGGCGCAAAACTCCATAGGGAGATACACGACGGTATCTTTTATACGTGGAAGACAAAAGCGCGGCAGATTCCTCGACTGTTTTCAAAGAGCTAAATTGAAATGGCATATTTCCCCAAATGTCGACTAAATGACGGATTTCAGCTTTTCATTGGAATCAAATCGGTTTCATTTGCTTTATGTGTGTAAAAATTACTAAAGTAATTTGTCTCAGCCAATCTGGTGCTACAGTAGACGAGCCTGAATTACAAAATAAAGCAAAAAAAACGAAAAAATATCCAGTTGCGCCGTAATACCGCTATGATTGCAAATGAAAACGATTATCATCATGTGACACTCCAGCCAACCATTTTCCAGACCGTTTTATTGTCATAAGGGTAGCAGGGGGGTGCTGGAGCCTATCCCAGTCGTCTTCGGACACTAGGTGAGGGACACCCTGAACCGGTTGCCAGCTAATAGCAGGACACACAGAGACAAACAATCATTCGCTCTCACTGTCACACCTAGGGACAATTTTTGAGTGTTCAATCAGACTGCCATGTATGTTTTTGGAATGTGGGAGGAAACCGTAGCACCCGGAGAAAACCTGAGTGGGTTTTTTTCCGGGTGCAAACATGCAAACTTCACACAGGGAAGCCGGACCGGGTCTTGAATTCATGACCTCGGCACAGTGAAGCCGGCGTGCTAACTACTCGACTTCCTGGGCCGATTTCAAAATGGAAAGTTAATTTATTTCCATCCAGGTGGTCCCCGATTTATTTACCCCCCCGGACCCGACTAGCCCCTTATCTAGTGCTAGCATTGAACCCTTTGCTTCACGCGTATCACAGACCTCAAGTCGATACCAGGAAACAAACAACTCGTGGCCTTATTGACATTTTCTAAACCCTAAACACAACCCATCCATCGAACGCAAGATTGTTTGATAGCCAAGCGGACCCCCGCACTCGACCCCCCCCCCCAACCCACCCCCCCACCCTGACCGCAAACACGTAGGTTACACCGCCTCTTGTCCGTCTTATCTTGGCTTGGAGACCCGCAAAGCATTGGAGATAAAGCCCAAAAATAGAGCACTAGCTGACAGCAAAGCGGCGCTAGATAAGACGCTAGCAGCTCAGAGCTGGAAATGGGAGAGAGAAAATGCACATGTATATTCCCCCCCCGTGAGAATGTAGAGAAGTGGCGGAGACGGCGTCTGGACGTTAGTCCTCGCCTGCTGCGTTCGTTCTCCATTAGACGACGCCCGGCGCTAATTAAATTGTACAAGCTAGCATCCGCTCCGGTAACTTCATAGCTCAGAGCCACCGAACGAGACGTCACATCGCGGTTGGCATCGGAGACCGAGAGTGATTGATGCTAACCCAAATTAGCAACTGGTTGGAGATTTAACATACGGGCGCCAAAATCCCGTTGTGTTATTTGGTGGCTGATAAGCACGGCGCGGCGATAACATCTGAGCTAATTAGCTGTTCCCGGCTAATCGATGACTGGTACATGCTGCTGCCTGGAGGCAAAATGGGGCTGGGGGGATCATAAGGGGGGAGTTGCTCATCAAATTACAACGGCTTGTCATAGTTTAGCACATCTTAGTGTGTCCATTAGACGAGAACGGGCTAATAATAATAATAATAATAATAATAATAATAATAATAATAATAAATATAATAATAATAATAAATTTCATTTATAAGCGCCTTTCAAAACTCTCAAGGTCACTTATTTCGCAGGATTGCGTTTTTCTGTGGGTGAGCAGCGGCAGCCACATACGCCAGCGTTCACTCAACCCCGAAGTAACTCAAATAGATAGAAAGCTAGCTAGCTAGCTAATGGATAGTAAATAAATAGCGAACAGATAGCCAGAGAGCCAACAGCTAGCTAGCTATACAGCTTACAGCCCGTCAGCTAGACAGCTAATAGCTAGTTAGCTAGCTAATGGATAGCTAATAGCTACTAGATAGCTAGATAGTTTACAGACAGACAGCTAACAGCTATCCAGCTAGCTAATGGATAGCTAATAAATAGCTAATGAATAGCTAATAAATAGCTAATAGATATCCAGATAGCCAACAGCTAGCCAGCTAACAGCTATCTATCTAGACAGCTAATAGCTAGCTAGCTAATGGATAGCAGATAAATAGCCAGATAGCCAACGGCTAGCCAGCTAGACAGCCTACAGCCAGCCAGCTAGATAACAATAGATATCCAGCTAGCTAATGGATAGCTAATACATAGCGAATAAATAGATAATAGATAGCCAGATAGCCAACAGCTAGCCAGCTAGACAGCTAATAGCTAGCTGAATTAGCATAGCAATAGCCAAGCACAATGTTACAGTATGTGGAAGTATTCACAGAAAATCCTCCCCCCAGCTCCCAACTCAACCCAATCCACCCCCCAGCTCTTTCGTTGTTATTTTTACAAAGGCGCAGCATGTATTTTTATTTTTTTCCCCCTACTCTGAGAGCTTTTAAATGATGTAAGAGGAAACGTCCGCGGCTAATGAGTCCCGCGAGTTTGCCATTCCGTCGCTCAAGCGAAAACGACAAACGCGACGGCATCGTCAACACGCAAAGCAGGACACGTCCTTTGTTTTTTTTTAGAAGTGTCTTCTTCCCGCGACAAAAATGTCGACGGGTGATAATCTTATTCGATGGAGGCAGTCGAGGGGAAGTGAATCGGAACGCTTAGAAAGGGGGCGCAGTGGTGGGTTGCGCTGAAAGAAGTGGATGCTAATGTCCGACGATCCAGCTAGCTCGAGCGGATGACCAAGAGAGGGTCAATAATAATAACAATCCATTTCATTTATAAGCACCTTTCAAAACTCTCAAGGTCACTTTACAGTCACAGGATCAGTTTTTCTGTGGGGGAACAGCGGCAGCCACATGCGCTAGCATTCACTCAACCTAGATAGATAGATAGATAGATAGATAGATAGATAGATAGATAGATAGATAGATAGATAGATAGATAGATAGATAGATAGATAGATAGATAGATAGATAGATAGATAGATAGATAGATAGATAGATAGATAGATAGAAACCTAGCTAGGTAACAGCTATCTAATAGCTATCTAGCTAACGAGATAGCTAATAGATAGCTAGCTTCAGGTTGGTTAGGGAAGTAATTTGCTGTCACAATGTACTATTTTATTTACCGGCGCTAGAAAGCTAGCTAGCTATTGGAAAGCAAATAAATAGCTAATAGATAGCCAACAGCTAGCCAGCTAGACAGCTTACAGCCAGTCAGCTAGACAGCTAATAGCTAGGTAGCTAGCGAATGGACAGCTAATAGCTAATAGATAGCCAGATAGTTTACAGCTAGACAGCTAATAGCTATCCAGCATAGCTAATGGATTGCTAATAAATAGATAATGAATAGCTAATAGATAGCTAATAGCTAGCAGACATTTAAACAGCTTCTTCCCCCAAGCCATTAACTCTTTGAACTCTTTCAACAGTAGCCAAAATGGAACTGTATAGTGCCACTTAGCAGTTTTTTTTTGACGACGATACTAGTGCAGCGTGTTCTACCGGAAACAAATTCCTTGTGTGTTCTACATACTTGGCAATAAAGATGATTCTGATTCTGATTCTGATTCCGATAGCAAATAAATAGGCAGATAGCCAAATGCTAGCCACCTAGACAGCTTACAGCCAGTCAGCCAGACAGCCAATAGCTAGCTAATGGATAGCTAATAAATAGCTAATAGATAGCTAGATAGCCAACAGCTAGCCAGCTAGACAGTTTACAGCCAGTCAGCTAGACAAATAATAGCTATCCAGCTGTAATTTGCTGTCACAATGTGTGAAACTTGGTAACATTTACTATTTTTACTATTTTAGACACCGTCGCAATGACCATACCATTGCGCTAAGGCTAAAGAGCTACGGAATAAACAAGTCGATATTCCACACGAGAAAGCATGAAGGTTATGAGTCCCCCCCGTTAATTTTAATGGGGTCGCTTTTGAACGCAGAGTGAAATCCTAATCGACTTTTTGTGCTTGGTGGACACAAAAAGTCAATTAAAATCGCCATTTAAGCCCCATGAAATATTCAGTGTTTATAGAGGCTTCACTGTATGTTTTAGGAAACATTAAATCAGAGTCCTTTTTAATACGTCATGAGTCATGCATACCCTCCACTCACGAACCGAGACCATTTTCCACTTACAAAAAAAAAATCATTTTCACCATTGCGACATCAACATAATCCCCAAAAAATGTCTAATTTCACAAAACTCACCCACAATTCCATGCTGTCAATGAGAAAATCGTCATTTTTTCCAATGCAACTAGCGTACCAGTGAAAAGAACCACCTTTGATTGATTTTAGTTGAAGTCAGCTGCGACCACTCCCACAACAGGACCGCCCTCCCTCTCTCACCGCACTTGTTGGGAGAAGGACTTTGAATCAGTTTTTTCATTCTTTCGCTTTGACTAGTGACATTTGACCTGGTCTTGACCTCTCAGTACACATGGCATCATTACAACTTTATTTCTCTTTTAATTTTAATGCATCATTATAATAAATCACGTATTATGTACATGATGACACAAAATTCCACTCCATTGCCAAATGACTTAAAAAGGACTTAATAGACTCAGAATTATCTGTGACAACCCGATGGCAAAAAAACGTTTTCGGTCTGTTAAAAACGATATGGTATTAGCTATCCATTAGCTAGCTAGCTAGCTGTTGGCTATTTGGCTATTTATTTGCTATCCATTAGCTAGCTAGCTATTAGCTGTCTTGCAGGCTGGCTGTTAGCTGGCTAGCTGTTGGCTATCTGATAGGCTATATATTAGCTAATCATTAGCTATTCATTAGCTATTTATTAGCTATCCATTAGCTTGCCGAATAGCTGTTAGCTGTCTAGCTGTAAGCTATCTGCCTATCTATTAGCTATCTATTAGCTATTTATGAGCTATTTATTAGCTAGCTAGCTAGCTTTCTATCTATTTGAGTTACTTCGGGTTTGAGTGAACGCTGGCGCATGTGTCTGCCGCTGCTCACCCACAGAAAAACTTTATCATGTGACCTTGAGAGTTTTCAAAGGCATTTATAAATGCAAATAAAATTTAAATGTAAATTTCTCCACTGCGAGACTAATCAAGGCAAATCCAATCCAATCCAATCCAATCCAATCCAATCCAATCCAATAAATGAAATGTATTATTATTATTATTATTATTATTATTATTATTATTATTACTATTATTATTATTATTATTATTATTATTATGACAAATTGTATTAAATAAAGTCAGCAGGAACCAAAATCTTTAACAACGAAGCCATGAGTCAAAAAAAAAGGTCCAAAGTAACAAACAAAACCATGCCAAGACGAAACAAACAGTGTGAAACAAACAATGACTCGACACGGAATGGTCATGCCGGCAGTGTTTTTAATTGTCACTGATTAAAACAACCAACAGCTGTGCAGCTGCTAGCGGGGCCCTACAGCGCCACCCGTTGGTCGCAAAGGGAAACGTTACATCCACCCTTGCGCACCTCAGTTTGCCGACCCCTTTTCTTACAGAATACCCTACCATCACCGTGTCTTCTTACATCCCTCTTGTGGTATATTCAGCAGAATGTCTGATGAATGATGATACATATGAACAATCACCATGTGACAGCTTCCCTGTGAGAAAAGTGGATTACACGAGAGGTTTTATCTCCAAGTCTCCGTTTTGACAAGGCCTCGCTAGTGAGTTTTACCACCCCCCCGGCCTCCCACCGCCGCCCCCTTTCAGTCTTGTAAAATTTGCTCCAGCCAGAGGTAGTGACAAGGAGAAACTCGTCCCTGTAAATATCATCATTCACACCTGAAGGTCACCGCATTGGCAACGGAGAGACACGGGCGCCAAAATGCCACGAGCATTTCATCATTAAGTCTATAATATGCGGCCTAAATGTCAATTTGCATAACTTGTCATGCCTGGTGGAAGTGCGGCGGCCTGTCTTAAAGGACAACCGACACCATTTTTTTGTTTCCTAACTGACATCAGAAAAACGTTTTATAGCATCTAAAATACCCAAAACACACAAGCTGATATTGTTAGTCGAATGCAAAACACCAATAAAAATGATTCGGAGAAGATGCTTTCTTGTTACTCATCCAGTTATGAATACGATTCAGATAGTTCTGAAGTGGAAAGCATAAATGTTTGCAATCGATTAAAGAAGTCCTCCCGTATCAATTCGAGCCGTCAGGACTCCAATGTAGCGTCCCAGAAAATGCACAAGATGGCGCACAAGCTCCGTTGGAAATGGGCTCATTTGTCTGCTGGGAATTTGTGTGAACTAGTATCAAATAGTAGTCTTGGTACAACATACAATGATTCACCATCGTGTTATTTATGTTTTTTTGCTTCTAATTTCGCCATCAACACGGATCAACACAAAATTTTCAAACCAAACAAAGTACCCAAAATGCATTGTGTGTCGCTTTCTCGGTCAGGGGCGTTCCTGACGTGACGTCACATCAGTCATCAACTCGAAAACGAGACTTCCTGAATATTCATCACGTCAGTCAGGGCGGATTGAAGCAAAGCTACCCTCCCTTTGGGTGTATTTGGCCATTGTCTGGCGATGCCCAGTGAGGGATTTGCTTTCCAGGCTTAAAAAATATTCTTCAGTGGACCACAAAACCTCATTGAAGCTAATCTGTCACTCGGAAATCAGCTTCTTGCTAACAAATAACTGCAGGGAGAACATGCTTTGGTGTAGTAATGAAGAAAAAAATAGACTGAGGTTCGGACACGCATGGCGGACTGCGGCGGCTAGCACGCACAAGCTAAAACCGATGTTTAATTTCCACTCTCGCGTCGCGCACCGGCTACCCCATGAATTATTGATGACCGGCGGCGGCGGTAAAAAGCGGCGGTTCATTTTCAAAGCTCTGTATTTTTGTCGGGTGGGAACAAGAAATACGTTGGGATAAGATTCTGTGGTAGCTAACAATCTCTAATTATTATTATTAATAATAATAATAATAATATTATAACAAGTGGCTAACAGGTGATTTTAGTGGACCGACCATGACATAATTGACAGTATCATCTGCATACAATTTATCATTTCATGTCATTTATATGGTAGTGGACCTAAGACAGATCCCTGTGGCACTACCAGGGGCCAACAAAGCGATCGTGACAAACGAGCGGTACTCGCTCATTCGGCACAAATGCACCACGTTCTAAAAGAGAGCAAATGTGTTCCTGACCCATATTCTCCGCCTGCATATAGAACGCAATCGGCCTACCCATCTGCTATCACGCTCCCTCCCCAGAGCGCTGGTATGAGGTTGCGCTGTTACCGCGACTGTGACAGGTGCAGTTTGATTCATGGTTAAAGCGTCACAAAATGATCCTTTTGTGCGTCAACGCATAATTCTCACGGGTTCCGTGTCACGCCACCAGCTTTTTTTTGGCATGTAAATCATCGATGTCGTTATTGCACCCAATTCGAGGACTATGAGAAGGTCCAAATGAGATGGAGTTCCAATATGGAAGTGTCCATACAGACAATAGAAGTTATCAGAAGAGGCCTATTAAACGGTCATCATCATGTAGTAGATCTGGCCTTGGACTAATTTAGGACTTGATAAACTCCTTCACAGGAAGAGGTCATTAGCCAGGTTACAAATGTATCAGTTCAAAGAAAGGACAACCTAAAAAATGTCTATGTTCTTTAGGTATATGGATGTTGGTGCATGTACCAAGAAGGCTGTATTTTATTAATATATCACTAAAATTTGCATGTACTCTCGATCAATAGATTGGCAGATGCATGCAGAGGTTGGGCGTCGGTCATAAAAGCGCACACGAAGTAGTTTCACGAAAACTGCGCCCCCTGCCGGCAGTAAAAACATTCTTCTTTTGTTCAAGCCTTTGTTCACAGTGTCCGAGCGCTCCTAGTATTTCATATTTTTGATAGTTGATCAATTTTTCAACGTGGTGAATTCTTATTACCGCCCGACGTAGATGACTCACCTCCCTTCGCACGTTTCTCCATCGTTGTCGTCATTAGCATCGGAGCTAAAGTGTTCCCTAATGACACAGACAACAACAGACTGATTGCTCACTGCTTACCAAAGCGCACACGGTGGGGAATACGCGAATCCATAGGAAACACTTTTGAATTTTATTGACTGAAGCCTAAAGAAAAAATATCCTACTAGCGGCTATATAGCATTTACAGCGTCTTTTATTTTTTTTTGTCCTCCCTGTCGTTTGTGTCGATAACAACACTTGACATAGCTCAATAGCATCCATTGTGTTCTGTGCTGCTTTCAAAGCCTCTTTGACTAAAACGTGCTTATCGGAGTTAACGGGCTGTGTGTGTGTATGTGAGACACGTCGCTTTTGTCTCCAAGCGTATGTTAGGCGCCTTTCGCTTTCTACGTTCCCGGAACAAAACGGCGGATACACGCTATATGGTTTTGTCGTCTGTTTGCCACAAGATATACTCGCTACGTTCAAGAGGATTGCCCTTGGGCGCATCAACCGAGGCATTGCGGCCCACGCTGCTCCCAACGTGAGGCGTTCACTAGCAGGAATTTAAGCGACGTTTCTCGTGTCGGAGTGGGGACGTGGAGGAGGTGAAAAAGTGCATTTCCAATCGACAAATTTACTTGTAATTTTTGTTTGTCCAAATCAATCACGCTCGCACTAACGTCCCAAACAAAACAACCAGGAAAAAGCAATTAAAAACAGATGATGACAGGTTGATTTATCTTCTCGCCGGCACCGTGTCAAATCGTTCCTTCTTGGTCATCGCTCATCAGATTTTTCACTCGAGCTTCAGTGCAACGTTGATTACAACAAATGTATCCAACGTTCTCATGGGTGAGAGGAACAGTGGGCTAATGACAGAGCTCTGTGGGACTCCTTTGTTCGAGAGGGACAGTGGGCTAACAATGGAGCCCTGAGGGACTCCGTTGTTAGAGTGTCCTTGGGTGCTTTGAAAGGCGCATGTAAATTAAATTTATGATTATTATGATTATGATTACGATTACGATTACGATTACGATTACGATTACGATTACGAGTAAGAGTATGAGTATGAGAATGAGTATGAGTATGAGTATGAGTATGAGTATGAGTATGAGTATGAGTCTTATAACGAGTCTTATGAGTCTTATGAGTCTTAACGTTATTTTTATTCTTATTCTTATTCTTATTCTTATTCTTATTCTTATTCTTATTCTTCTTAGAGAAGAACAGTGGGCTAACAATGGAGCCCTGAGGGACTCCGTTGTTAGTGTCTTTGGGTGCTTTAAAAGGCACTTGTAAATGAAATGTATTATTATTATTATTATTATTATTATTATTATTATTATTATTATTATTATTATTATTATTACAGTAAAGTCTCGTTATATCGATATCGGATATATCGATAGTCCCGGTTATATCGATACTATTTCTATGCACGCACGGAGAAAATTACATGCAAACAGGGTCGGATATATTGATAGTCCCGGTTATAT
Source organism: Hippocampus bargibanti (assembly GCF_051943395.1). Taxonomy (NCBI): domain Eukaryota; kingdom Metazoa; phylum Chordata; class Actinopteri; order Syngnathiformes; family Syngnathidae; genus Hippocampus; species Hippocampus bargibanti. The sequence goes on from NC_142755.1 coordinate 4,818,649, forward strand.
CGATATTTTTTCGGACTCCCTTGAATATCGATATAACGAGACTTTACTGTATTATTATTATTATTACAGATGAGCAGTGGGCTAACAACAGAGCCCTGAGGGACTCCCCATGTTAAAATCGAATGTTAAATGAAATAAATGCGAAAATGGTCGGAATGGAAGACCTTCAAAAATACAAGTGTGGAACCCAAGCTGCCATCGACCTCAAAATTAAATAAGCACCGTCTTTTTATTAATTTTTAATTTTTTTATGGACAACCTAACTTCTCAAGTCAGATATTGGAGCATCCTCAACACCGTATTATATTCACCCAGTGAAATGATATCGAAGCCGACATATTGCAAAAGACATGCCGCTCCATCAAGCATTTTTTCCATTAATGTCCTCACTTTGATCCGCGCTCTAATGATGCATGAAAGTGCTGACTGAACTCCCCTAGCTTGACTTTGCGTGAGTACGCTGCATGCGGCACGCTAAGGATGAAGAAGAGCTAAGAAGAAGGAGGTACGGCGGTGCAAGCGGATGATGAAGTGACAACGAAAAAGAGGAGCACATCGCAAGACCGTGACGGTCATGGCGAAAGGCGGCGGGGGCTGAAGGACTCGAACGGTGAATCATCCACCGACGCGCGTATTAAATCTAACCGAATGGCGGCAGGCACAGCCGCGGACGGCTATATCGTCGTCACATTCTGGGAGGCGGCCTACGTTTTTATCGTTTGGATCATTTTATTGCTCATTTGTTCATCCAATGTACGACGTTCCAATCTTGGACGCCACCTTCTTCACACCAACGTGAATCCGGCGTGCGAGGCTGCAATTCGTTAGCCCGAGACTCCTGATCATGAGTCACTGCCTTGGTGTTGCTCACACTTTGGACCATCAGATGAAGCATTTTTTCCCCTTGCACCACAAATAAATAAATTAAAAAATTAAAAAAAACTAACTAACTGACTAACAAATAAATAAATAAAACCACGAATAAATGTAGCTTCAAATAAATGAATGAATGAATGAATAATTGAATGAATGAATGAATGAATAAATAAATATTTGAGAAATAAATAAATATTTGAGAAATAACTAAATAAATACTCCATCAAAAATTCATCAATAAATAACAAAATAATAATTTAATAATTAAATTAAAATGTATACATAAATAATTAATTAATAATAAATAAATAAACAAACATACCAATAAATAAATAAATAAATAAACATACAAGTAAATAAATAAATACATAAATGCATACTAGATAAATCAATAAATACATACTAGATAAATCAATCCACAAATAATCAAAGAAAAATACATAAATAAATAAATAAACACACAAGTAAATAAATAATAAATACATAAATTAAAACATAAATAAATAAAAACATGAATAAATAATTTCATGAATAATTAAAAATAATGACATAGATGAACACACAAGTAAAGAAATAATATATAATAGATTGGATATGCCTTTATTAGTCTCATATATAATAGATGCATGAATATATAAATGAAGAAATCCGTAACTAAATAATTAAATAATTAAATATAAATAAAAATAGATAAACACACAATTAAATACAATGAATAAATAAATAAATTAATTAATTAATTAATTAATTAATAAAAGTAAAAATAAACCAATAATTATGCAAGCCATAAATAAATAAATAACTAAATAAATAAATAAACACATAGATAAATAAATAAATAAATAAGCAAGTGATAAATAAATAAATAAATAAATAAATAAAAGTAAAAATAAACCAATAAATATGCAAGTCATAAATAAATAAATAAATAAATAAATAAATAAATAAATAAATAAATACATGAATAAATAGTCTTCCTCCAGCAACAAATAACACTCTCAACAAAGATGGCTGACCTCCAGAGCTCAGCTCCAAGACTGCACAAAAATTCTTTGTTACAGGCTCGTGATAAAGACCAAAACTTAATGAGAGCGGCTATTTCCGAAACCCAAAGCTAGTTTTTCATTCCCGAATCACTGTCAGATTCATTTCCTTTGGCGCCCATTTTAATACCGCACCTGAGAGCTCCCAATTAAAGAGCGTCTCGACACTTCCACGTGACTTCTCTCTATTATCGATGTTAGACTTGGAGCGGTCTCTGGCTCGCAAACCTGAGGAAGCACAGCGAAGATCCATATTTTCCCTCCACGGGCTCGCACGTGGATAGCGTAGCAGAACGGCGCGGAGGGGGAAAAATCAAGTAGCCAAATCTTTATCTCTCATCCATCTGGCAATGGGAAGCTAAGCGCAAACAGGCGGAGCTCACACTTTGACAAAACGCTGACTAATCCGGGCCAATTACGAAACCAACGGGCGGAATTTCCGTCGGAAATCAAATCGCTCATTTGTGAAACGTGGGGTTTAATGAACAATGGCGTCATCATGGGCGCACTTGATCACAAGATGAAAGGTTCATTAGGTGGCGGTGCGTCGTTGCCTTTCAAGGGCTGTACGCCGTTTCATGGGCGGGGACAGGGAGGGGGGGGGCAAAAAAATTATTGTTTAGAGGGGATTTTTCCTCCTGTCAGCACAACTAAAGTTGGAGTCAGTCTGGTTCATAAATTCAAGGTCACGCGAAGCTCATCTAATGATAAAAAAACAACAACACCGATTGCGCAATCAATCAATATTGTGGTTTATTTTGTATTTTTTTGGGCCTCATTCAAATCAACAGCAATCTTTTCACCTTGTCATAACCTCCCAGAATGCCGCCTCTGAATATAATAATAATAATAATAATAATAATAATAATAATAATAATAATAATAATAATAAATAATACATTTCATTTATGAGCGCCTTTGAAAACTCTTACGGTCATTTCCAGTCACAGGATAAAGTTTTTCTGTGGGTGAGCAGCGGCAGCCACACGCGCCAGCGTTCACTCAACCCCGAAGTAACTCAAATAGATAAAAAGCTAGCTAGATAATGGATCGCTAATAAATAGGTAATAGATAGCCAGATAGTCAACAGTATAGCCAGATTACAGCCAGCCAGCTAATAGCTAGCCAGCTAGCTAATGGATAGCTAATGAATAGCTAATAGATAGCCAACAGCCAGCCAGCTAGACAGCTAACAGCCAGCTAGCCAGTGAATGGATAGCTAATAAATAGCTAAAAAGATGACTGCGATGATTGGACAGGCCTCTCCAAGCTAGGCTGAGGGCGGCCATGTTGTCTGTTTTTTTTCTCTCTTTCCCTACAAATGACTGTTTCATGTCTAATTAGTTCGATCTCGTTTTCCCCGTACCAAACTCGACGTGGCCGTGACAAACGCTTAATGGCTTGACGTCTTGCTGGTGTGTTGAGTTGAGCTGAATCACGTCAGCCATTTTGTCGATTTGCTAAATGACCAGGCATTGTTCGCAATACAGTAAATCCTGATTTTGTACAATGACGCTTGAAAGCATCCTCAAAATGGGGGCTATTTGGAATCTGGTGCATCCTAACATGGTACGGTGGAAGTACATCTGACATAAAGGTACCTTTTGCATAATTCAGGTGGATCCGTCTCCGTTTTCGCTCCTCGTGTATCCTCTTCTCAAATCTCTCCAATCTCTCCCACTGAGATGCTTCAGCAATTTCACCTTCAGCGGGAAAAGCAACATTTTTACAAGCTCTGATAAAGTGCTGAGATGACTCCTGTCCCTTTGGAAAGGGGTACGCCTGTCCTCTCCACACACACTACAAAATGATTTCATCACCACACGGGTTAATTATTCAGGGATGTCACATTAAGGGTCTAATTGGATAAATGTGATGACTCTTTCATTGTGTTAGCAATCTTGTTACTCAACCAGATATGAACGGATGATGAATTACGGGGAACAGGAGGCCCTAATTAGATTTTTTTTCTTACTTTCTTTTTTTGGGGGGGAGCAGAAGTGCTTTCTCTGTGTTGTTTGCCATTTTGTGTTGCGTAAATGAAGATGCTAAGGTTTATGTTATGATGACCTGAGCTCAAGCGTTTATTGCCATGGGTTGGATAGCATTTTGCATATTTAACACCAATGACGGCGCCGTCACTGGTATTATAATTTGTAATTAAATCAGCCCAAATTATCAATGGGTTTAAAGAAACGGTGCAAATTAAAATATTTTTATTATGGATACAGATATTTATGTAACACATGATCTGTTGGCGAGAGATTAATGTGTTGCAGGCAAACAATTTGTATAATATATTCTTTTTGATTGTAAAGTGTCCTTAGGTGCTTTGAAAGGCGCATGTAAATTAACTATATCTATTAATATTTTTATAATAATAGTTATTCGTGGTTATTAATCGTGATCCCACGAAAAGAGAATCTTGTGAAGTTTGACCCTCGCGGAATGCTTTACTTTCGAATACGGAAGTAGAGCAGCTTTCATGAGTTCCATAGCAACATGTAAGTTTCGTCTTCACGATAAATACAGGTAGAGTATTCGATTAAAAACAAACTTCTCTTAAAGCGGTTTTATAACGTGTCAAGGCATGTTTTATGACACATCTTCTGCCCCCGTTTATATTAAAAGGCAATAATGTGTTGGATGAAAACAAAGTGTGTCACTGTTTTAATATTCATTAACTTATGGCTATCCATCGTTAGCCTTTGCTAACAACGGAAAGCGAAGTTTTTTCATTTTTGACCCTCGCGGAATAATGTACTTTCGAATGCGGAAGTAGAGCAGTTTTCACAAATTTTCGGGCAACATGTAAGTTTCGTCTTCATGATAAATATTTGTGACCAAAAATACTTCTATTACTTGAAGCTGCTTTATAACGTGTTTTATAACTTAAAAAGACGTGTTTTATGACACGTCTACTCCCCTCCGTATCTATAAAAAGGCATTGAGTGGCTAAGCATTGTGAGCAAATCACCGCTTATGCTAATGTTAGCATTCGGCTACTACACAGGAATGCAACATCGTCATAAAAAACGCCAGTAGCACTCTGGCGAGCTAAATATCCTCCTCTTTCCATACTTATGTTCTTTCACAATGGGTAACGCTGCTATATGGTTGTGTGGTAAATATTAAGTTCAGTTAAAATGTGCATAAGGTTCCAAAAATAATATTTAGCTATCTTTCTATATAGCTATCTATCTAAATAATGCGTGTGTATGTATATTTATGTAACTGGTGGTTTCAATATGTTCTCAGGGGTTGACATCTTAGCTAATTATATGGCACAGAAGATTGGTTGGAGCTTCAAACCATCAGTTGCGTTTGAATAGCGCTTTAGTCAGCTATGGCGAGAGATGAAGAAGAAGAGGCACTGACCCCGAGGGTCCCAAGGAGATGAACATGATCACATCGGTGCATTGCCTCGGTTACCTGTCAAGCCTCAACCTCCTGGTGGCTGTGTGCGTGGGTATGTACTTGCGCTGGGAGGTGACAAACGAGCCCATGATCCTGGTCATCTTCATCCTTGGTCTTTTCGTCCTGGGCATCGCAAGCATACTCCACTACTACTTTGGCATGGAGCAAGCTAGCCTAAGCCTGTTCCATCTGTGGTTTGGCTTCCTGCTGGGTCTCCTGTGCTTCCTCAACAGTCCCTCTTTGGATTCTAACGTCAAGGAAGTGGTTGCTAACTATCTCCTCTTGGCTAGCGTAGCCATAAAGGTTGTATGGGCCGCCACTGAGCGAATATGCCGCTCTACCCGCTACGAACCAGTCTTGTTGAAGTCCACCGAGTTCCTGGAGCTGCTCGGTTTTGCCATCGCCAGCACCACAATGCTTCTCAACAAGTCACTTGCCATCGGGGGCCTGGTGGTGGCTCTGGGCGCTCTCATCGTAGACTTGAGAATGAAATCGCTGTTAGCTTTGCCCAATCTGGTCACCTTCGTCCTGATCACCTCGCTGGTGTTTTTCCAATCATTGGATATCGCCGCCAACCCGTTCGCCTTAGGGTGCTATTTGGGTCGATTGCTATGCGAGCCCGTCTTGGACGTGTATTTTAGCAGCCTGGGCGCCACTGAGCGCTGGATGCCCGTGTTGACTTTGGGGAACATGTGGAGGCGACTTTCTCTTCTGCCGTTGAGCCTGCTGGAACTGACCTTCATCGTCCTGGCTGGTTTTAAGGTACAACTACACGGTGCAGGAATGCCTATTTCGAGAAAAATAGGCTTTAGGCCGTTGAATAATAGTTTGTTTCTCACACAGCTCAGCCACTTGGAAATGTGGTACTTGGTGATCCCAGGTTTCTGCTTCTTCGGCCTCTTCTGGTCCATCTGCCACGTGATCCTTCTCATCACGGTTTGGGGCTTCCACAGCAAGTTGAGCGAATGCCAGAGAGCTTGGCGGGCTCAGCGCTCCGACAGCCGCAGCTTGGAGCAAGTCATGGCCTCCAGGGGCATTCGACATTTTTGCCTCATTTCTGAACGGCTGGTGTTCTTCAGCTTGTTGTCCACGGTCACACTGGGAGCGGTTTCCTGGCAGGTAGGAGACTTGGGAGCAAATTAGCAACTTTTAGCACCAATAATAATTTCCCTTTTTTCTCTTGCAGCCTGCTAACGGTCTGTTCCTTGGCGCGCTACTGATCGTGCTCCCTTCGGAGTCATTGGCCCATGGGCTGTTCCACGAACTGGGCGGCTGTCTCGGGGGAACCTGCGTTGGCTACGCTTTGGTCGTCCCCACGACGTACTTCAGGTAGTCATTTTTGTGTTTGCGCGCACTGAAGCATTTTGATAAAGTCAACTATCATCTCAACTCCTTTTTCACTTAACGCAAAAGCAAAACCGCTAATGTTCGGCCCCCCAGCGGTATCATTCTGATGTAGCGGTTAGCCATTAGCCACCGCCTCCCTGAGTTTGCTCTCCGATGGCCTGCCATCTTTTTTTTTTAATAGCCCATTTCATTTTGACGATCCCCTTTTTGGCCTCGAGCGTGGCATCGCGCCCAACGTGACCAAAGAAGCCAGTTGTTGCTCACTAATGTGCCGCGTCTACCTTTCCGCGTTGCACTCGGGTCCTGCCGCCGCCTGCGTCTTCTGTATTCAAGGCTGCACGCTGCCCGCGGTGGGGGACGACCGCGGCATGATGAGAATGCAGTGGTGTGTAATAGGCAGTTTGATGGCTGCGGATCGTGTTGCCACAATGACAAGAGCCCCACGGGGAGATTACAACAACGGGGGGGAGGCGGAAAAACAAAAAATAAACACGGGAGGGTGCGGCGGGAGAGGCTGGGAAGCGAGTGAGGGACAAGTGATAGAAGGGATGGGTTTACAATAATAATAATAAAAAATCATAATAATAATAATAATCATAATAATAATGAGCGGGTGAGCTGGAAGTGTAACACCACTAACTCAAATACAAAATGGTCATCGGCACAGTAACATTCAAATAAAGTAAAACTACTCACCATTTGATGACAATGCTCTGATCTTACCTTGAAATGGGCATCCTGTTTCCGTCATCTCTAAACGCTAGCTAGCTAGTTGTATCCTAGCTTTATGGGGTTCTCCTACCCCAAACGTACCCAATCTTTGACTTTTATAATAATAATAATAATAAACATTTAATTTCTAAGCATCCACAAATGGTACAAAAAGGGGTCAGGAGGATGAATGAGAGCGAGGAGATTGGATTAGCCTTAGTCTCGCAGTGGAGAAATTTACATTTGACAGCAGCAAAGTTATGAAAGGAAAGGAAGAAGTAGAAAAACAAAATACAGGAGCTGCTGTAAAGGCAGCCACTCTCGCGGCGCCATTTTAACGTCAAAATAACACAATAATATGACAAATCAAAGACGCAGTCTGCAACCTCTTATTTGTATGAAGCAGTTCTAGAGGAAAGAGGAAAGGATGTAAGTGTCGTTTTCACCAGTGGATCTGGGACGTCATGGTGAAATGTGCACATTTGCTCCAAACTAAATGTTGAAAGCAAACGCAAAGCTGTAGCATCCATTGACGAAAAGAGATTGTCTCACATCTCCTGTCCCACACACGGTAAATCCGCTTCAATTCCAAGCCGCGGCAGTTCCACATACGCACTCGACCTTACCGCTGCATGTATGTCATGTATTATTACGTACTGCGCAAACTCTCCTTTGAGGGAACATCATGTGTAGTTTGTAGTCATCTTGTTCGCTACGTTGATGACAGCCGCCATCCTATGTCTATTTTGGCGTCCCGCAGAGAACATTACTGGACCCCTTGACATTTTCTTAGCACAGATTGCTCACCCCCTTTGACATCATGTGATAATTATTTTGGGGCCTGTTTATAATGGGATGTACTGAAGGGATAGTTTGGCTCGGTGTACAGACACTCCCCTACTTACGGACATTCAAGTTACAAACACCGGTACATACGACCATATTTGTAGTCACATATGTAGTATTTTCTCCAGTTGTATCGAGAATATATTTTATTAAATATTTATTTTTCAGTCCAAACCAAAACCGGTTTCCATACAAGCCTTAAACATACCTATATAAGTCTTAGACTCGCATCTCCCGTTGCACGTAAATCCGCTTCAATTCCAAGCCGCTGCAGTTCCACATACGCATCGACTGGAGGAGAAACAAAAAAAGTTTTTTTAAGTTATCAACTCCCCCCTTTTCCCCATCCGGCGGTTCAGCGCCGATGGCCAACCCGCCCTTCTGCCCCCCGAGCAGGCCCAGCAGCTCAACCTGCGCTCCACCGGCATGCTGAACAACGTGCAACGGCTCTTCTCGCATCACATGATCCAAACGTTCGGATGCGACTATTCGGCCAGCAACGTCAGCCTGGAGACGTTGCACGCCAAATTGCGCAACTTCCTGGAGTTGCGGACGGCGGATGGGCCGCGCCATGACACCTATTTGATTTTCTACAGTGGGCACACGCGCAAAGATAGCGGAGCTTGGGCGCTAGCTGGTAAGTCGTATTTTCAATTTGGATTTGTATTGTGTTTTGTACAGCCGCCCTCATTTCAAGCTCAGATAACTCCAGACACATATAATTTAGGATTTAACTTTTCGTTTTTTCATGCTTGGGTGCCAATAAAGCGCTGGACTCTCTGGCAATGTTTTTTTTTCCTTCCACAAGGGGACATTTCTTTTTTCTATGTTAGCGCTTTGTTCCTGTTTCAGCTGTTGTTAAAGCGCTATATAAACCAATGTATTGTATTTTGTACATTTGCCCCCATTTCAAGCTCATATAACTCCAGACACATAATTTAGGACTTAACTCTTTTTTTTAACGTTTCTGATGCTGCATTGAATGTTTATGTAGTCATAAAACTCAATAATGGATCCTGGATTTTGAGTGAAAATGACAAAAACCCTGGCACTGCAGTGGACACATTTTTGCACATCGTCTGCAAGTGAAGGAGTTAAAGTTAAAATTTGTCAATAGAATAATTAAATTTTTATGTCAATGCACCCAAATTAGCGTAATGCTAACCTATATAGGAAATTGTCTTACGTCTGGCACTGGAGTGTACACATTTTTCATCTGGCAGTGAATGAGTTAAAAAAGTATTTTGTAAAAAGAAAAATTAATTTTTTTAATCGGAAATGCACCCGAACTAGCTTAATGCTAACCTAATAGGAAAACGTCATTGACATGCTAATGTGAATGCAACCTGGCCCTTTAGTGGAAACATTTTTTTGTCTGGCATTGAATGAGTTAAAGAAATATTTTGTAAATGGAAAAATTACATTTTTATGTCAATGCACCCAAAGTAGCCTACTGCTAATCTGTATAGGAAAACGTCATTGACATGCTAATGTAAATTCACCGTCACGGTACTTAAACCCTGGAAGTAATATTCATGAGGATATTCTTTGTATATTCTTTATCCTCTCTGGAGAGTCACGTTCAAGACAAAGTAGCATGATAATAATAATAATAATAATACATTTAATTTCTAAGCGCCTTTCAAAACTCTCAAGGTCACTTTACAGTCACAGGATCGGATTTTCTGCGGGTGAGCAGCGGCAGCCACATGCGCCAGCGTTCACTCAACCCGGAAGTAACTCAAATAGATAGAACGCTAGCTAGCTAACAGATAGTCAATGGATAGCCAGCTAGAACAACAGTTAGCTAACTAGCTAGATAGCCATGTAACTACTGAATAGCCAGCTAAATAGCTAGCTATCAAGCCAGATAGCTAATAGATAGCACATAGATAGCAAATTGATAGCAAATAGATAGAACAACGTTGGGAAGTAAGTAAAGAAGATGAATAGTTTTCTTTGGATTGAGCTCATGACTTCATTTTTGACTATTATATCGCACCTGACGTGATTCACATCGCACTTTTTGTCGTCACAGGCGGAGAAACTTTTCATCTCGCCCAACTTTTGGAGTTGTGGAAGGATAAAAACGCAGACCACTGCTCACGTCTCATCCTGGTGCTGGACACCGAAAACTCCCTCCCATGGATCAAAGAGGTACGTAAAGTAGACGGGGTCTACGTAGCGGTGCAAACGTCCGAAGCGTCCACCGCCGGGCCCGACCCGGAAGCGGGCGAGGCACCCGTCCTTGGGGATTTCACTTCCGAATGGGTGGAGTTCAACTGCAACCCCAACGGCGACACGCAATGGTGCGAGAAGGGGCGCGGCGCGGCGGCCGTCTACGGCGTTTCTAAACGCTGGAGCGATTACACGTTGCACCTTCCCACGGGCAGCGACGTAGCCAAGCATTGGAAGACCCATTTTCCAAAGGCGACGTATCCCATGGTGCACCTGTCCAACTGGTGCTGTGGGCTTAATCTTTTTTGGTTTTGCGGCGTGTGCCTGCGATGCTTCAGGAGGTGCAAAATGGCGTGGTTCCCGCCCGCCATTTTGGACACAGGGCAGGGCCTTAAATTGGTGCGTTCGTAGGATGCTTGAACTGTTTGAGTACGTTTCTTGCGTTGCGGGCATTATGCAGTCACAACACCCTCAAAAAAAAAAATGTTGGGTCAAAAATAACCCAAATTGGGCTCCCAAAAAAAGGGGGTGACTTGTTTTGTGTTTTTTTTTGTTGTGTGGCCTTGAATAATTCTGAAAAAAATCATAACTTTATATCTTCAGCACTTTTGGGTCAAATGAATAACCCAAAACGTTGGGCTGGGCCCCAATGTGGATTCTTTTTAAGCCAAATGTGTTTCGGGTGATTGTCCGACAAAATGTTGAACAAAAAATGGGATTTCTGTGTTTTTTTTTGTTTGTATTCATGTAACATGATTAACATAATTCAAATATTCCTGATTAATATTCTTTTCCTCATTATTTTACTGACAGTGCCATACGTTTGCCTCTTTTGGGCTACTATTGGGATAGAAATACAGTTTGGTTCGATGATAACCCAGCGTTATACGTCTCATTGGGAATTTCCGGCAATGGGCGTGGCCTATAATGCGCAAAATGTGATGTCATCACTTAGCAGTCCCGAAATTTGGTACTCCATGTGGGCTTTCTGTGAGTGCAGAGGTGGTTTGTTATCAAGTGGAGTACTTTTGCTGTTATGGGACTGAAAAAGACCCCACCACAGGCTAGTATTAAAGAGGACACAAAAGAAAATTACAGTCAAGCAAGAGAAAGAGACACGAAAAAACACGAACGACGTGAGCGTTTGTGTGACTTAGCGTCCCAGTACCAGTATGCTAAATCGACCATTGCTACTTGTGGCTATGGGTGTTTCTGTGTTGACTGAGCAACGGTCTAAGGCAATAGAAGAGGTTGAAAAATTTCTATTCATTTGATTAATGAAAAGTAGCTAGCAGGGGACATTGTGAGTGAGGGTATTATCGCCGAGAAAGCAGGCCAACTTCACTCGGATATCATCAATAGGCAACAGCATCAATGACCATCACAAAGGTAAATAAAACGACTTTATTATATAGTACAGTTTATTTCTTTAATTACAATACAATAGCACATTTATTAATCATAAAATAGGGTATATTTTGTGTAATTTTAAGGCTTTTATAGTAGAAAATTATGTTTCATGGGGACCTGGGAACGGATTATTCTCATTTTTAATGGTTTCTTATGGCAAATAAATGTTTGGCAGACAAACTTTTCAACTTACACATACTTTCTGGCAACCAATTAAGTTCGTAAACTGACGTATCACTGTATAATATATTATAAATTAATTTTTTTACGAAAATCTGACATCTAACATTTGTCTGAAGCCTAGGCGGGGGGGTGCATAGCAATTTTATCCCTTTTAACGCCATTTTCCCTTGTGAGTTTTGCTCCAGTAATTTGCCGCCATTACCGCCAGTCCATTCATTAAAATCGCATACGGCGTACGAAGCCGCCAAAAGGAAGAGACCCGCTTGCGTGCTGATAATTGCTTTTTGATGCCTGTGAATGAACCTGTAGTGAGCTTAGCGTGATAGCTTTTTTTTTTTTTTGTCGGCCATCACGTTCTCACACCAAGCCAAATGTCCTCATAATGGACATAAAAATAAACGCTGAATTCACTTTTTTATTTCTGTGGCTTCTCTCGCCAGAAGGAAGCGATTACTATCTTGTCCCTGCGTTTTGAAGTCGACGTTGATCCCGGGGGGCTCGACAATGAAATGTCGAAGCTATTACCTTAAATCACAAAGGGGAGAGGATGCGAAAGAAAATGGCGCTTTCGCAGGTGGTCGCTGTAAATAGACGAGTCGTCGCTAATCAAAGATCTTGTAAATACACTTTGGATGAGGCGAGAGCGGGCGTTAAAAGTGTAAATGGGGAAAAACTAACAAGACGTTGCGCTCTGCGGCATGCGAGCGCTTGCTAATTAGCGACAGTTGCTAATTAGCGATTCCTGTTGTGTATTTGCATCTGGCGCAGGAAGCCAAATATGGCGGTCGGCTTTGCCGCTGCTTTGAGGTCATTTGGTGGAATTTAAAATAAATCCGTTGTGATTATTTAAAGTATCGCAGTTTCTTCGCCGATTTACGACGAATATTATTTCATCTCACGACGCCTTTGTGTATCTCGCCTTATGCAACGTCGTTGATTTATGTTGAAAAGACGTAAACTAACAGAGAGTTGATATTTCTCATATTGCGGTAGTTTTTGTTTGCGGCGCGACAGTCAAACATCGGTTTTCAAACGTCTCAGTTCGTGACCGATTCGGTGTTCGACCAAAAATGTCGCTTTTGGTTAACAACCGAAAATCAGTTCTCGAACTAACTGAATGTACCTGAATGCACCATTCGTATTGTTCAGTCACACTAAAAATAATACAAAATAAAAGTAGATATTGATGACATTGATTATAATGGGGAATGTTTGGGTTTTTGAGCAAATTTGAACAGTTTTTTGGAATGGAATACGGTTCACATTTTTACACGACAGCCATCGAATCAATCCCTTGTTCTTCCATCACGATTCGGTTCGGGGCCGCCACAAAAATGGACAAAATACGGACTTCAACGGACATTTTAGGACGGCGGGAAAAAAAAATCACTGGCATCGCCACTCTCAAGGACTTACACACTGCAAGAATCAACACAAGGAAAAATCCTACTGGACCCTCTGCATCCTGCTCACCACCTTTTCCAGCGACTCCGATCCATGCGCACCAAATCCAGCAGACAGCTTATTTATTCCCCCTGTCGCCATTACGTCTCTAAATAACCTAAATCTTACTGTCTAGTGCCTCTTTGCAATATTGCACACACCCTGCGGAACAGCATCCTGTTTGATACTTTGGACATTTTCTCACAGTTGTTCCTGAGAGGCACCAATTCGATTAGCCTTTATTATTGTCCTCCATATTTATTTGTCTTTTTTCTATGATGATACTAGTGCTGCGTTCTTTCTTGTGTGTTCTACGGACTTGGCCAATAAAGATGATTCTGAATCTGATTCTGAAAACCCACGTTTTGATTGTATATCGTCTTTTTTATTACAATTTATTTTCCAATCGACAGAGGATGAATCAAATCCCGATTAAGTTAATTAAAACCCCCTGCAGTCGCAGACACAGGCCCCCCCACTATTGCTGGACTGTAATTAATTTGCCTGTTTTGGGCACGTACACCCCCCCCATAAGCCCCCCTCGTGTCAAAACAGCCCATTCCGTTCTTAAAAAACTACTTAATAACCTCCCACTGCGCCCAAATGATCGCATTTCCCTTTCGATACAGCTGCAGGCGAAGTGTTTAGCGTTCCCCTTCGCCGATCGCTAACAGTCTTTCTCGATTCGCCGTCACCTCACTCTCCATCCTTCTTTGCAAACATACGGTCGTCTGGCATGCAGCTTTCGGAAATTTCAAAACCAATCATACGTGCAAATGAAATGAAAATAATGAGTTAGCTTCTCTGTAGCTTCATGCTAACGTGCAATCGGAAACGCTATCTACTGTACACAAGGCTTAAAAATAACGGTGATGTAGTGAGTATAACAATGCTCACTTGATCATATTCTTTATCCTCGCCAAGATTTGCCAATATGACTACTGCGCTGACGAGACAAAAGATGAGATGAATATACAATGCAGTATATCTGAAAAACTATTATCGCTGCATCAGAGGTTATTTGTCAGTAAGAATAACAACGGTGATAGAGTGAATATGACAATACTCACTTTGATGCATTCTTTAACCTCTGCCAAGATGGCTACTGTACCGAAGAGACAAAATATGAGCTGAAACTACATTGCTGTATATCTGGAAAACGAATATTACTGCGTCAGAGGTTGTTTGTCAGTAAAAAATAACGGTGATGGAGTGAATATAACAATGCTCACTTGATCATATTCTTTATCCTCGCCAAGATTTCCCAATATTACTACTGTACTGAAGAGACAAAAGATGAGCTGAATCTACAATGCAATATATCTGGAAAACTGCTATTACTGCGAAAAAGGTTATCAGAAAAATAACAATGGTGATGGAGTGAATAGAAGAATACCCACTTTGATGTATTCTTTATCCTCTGCCAAGATTGGCCAATATTACTACTGTACTGAAGAGACAAAAGATGAGCTGAATGTACAATGCAGTATATCTGAAAAACTATTATTGTTGCATAAGAGGTTGTTGTCAGTCTCATATGAGCCCGGTGATATTTTAATTTTTGGTATTCTCACCAAAATTGACATTCTGATGAGTCCCGCCGGCTCACCTGACATTTTGCGTTAAAAAATAATGCATCCCTGCAGATGTCCATTAGTCGTCGTTTGGGGGGGGGGGGATAGTACATCGCCTATTTGTTGCATCAGTGCATTAGTGGATGGCAGCCCTCGAGGAATCATCCGACTCAGCACTTTTGCCAACGACTGCCCCCCCCCACCCCCCCGCCCAATCTTTTTATTTTCAGTGTACAACAGTACTCGAGTACAAAAAGTAGCTAGCCCGGCCATTTTGTATTTGTTTTGGCCCATATCAATAGTCCGTTGCATTTGTTCATTAATTCTCCTCTCAAGTACATGTTTTAAGAGGCTCCATAAATTCCCAAGCCCTGACTATTGATTAACATTCCGTGTATATCCGCACAAGTGATTAAGTGCTGATGCTTGTGGGGGTGTTGGGAGTGGAGAGGGGGGGTTTCGGCTGCAGGCGCGGGCGCATCACCAGCTCTCAGCCACACAAAATCTCATCTGGATGACTTCATCATCATTTTTTTTTTTTGCCTCGTGACCTTTTGCCTATTTTTTTTTTTACCCCAAACGCCCTTCCCAAAACTGCTCAAATCCCATCCGTGAAAGAATCCCCCGACCCCCCCAAGCCTCCCTTCCCAAGGGCGTTTTTGTGACGAGCGATTCAAGGTTAAGTGGCGCGCACAGAGCAAAAACTCTGCTGGCTGCGATCACATCTCATCGCCCGTACACCCCTCCCTCCGTGTTTTAGCAGGCGATCAATAGCATCCAATATGGGTCTGCTGGAGGCTGTCAGCCAAACTCAATTTTTTTTTTTTTTTTTGCAAGATGTGTGCATTTATTAGATGAACACACATTGATTTCTCTATTAGTTGAAATACTCAGTTTTTTTTTTGTTTTATTTTTCCTTTTTTGGATAGATCTCGATAATAATTTCAAATATTCTTAATTTTCACCCTTTTTGTCCATGTATTTATTTATTTATTGGGTCAATTTCCATCAATTTCAATGGGTTAGGTGTATTTTTTTAATCATTAAATTATTAAATATCTTATTTTCCGGTGTATAAGGCGCACCCAAAAGTGTTGATTTTCTTCAAAAGATGAAACAATTCTTCCTGATGCCCTTAAATGACATCTGAGCATCTCTTTCCCTTTCTAAAATAGATATAAATATTAGTGCCGTACTGAGGAGCTGAGAAGTATTGTATTTATTTTTGTTTTCTAGCGACAAATAATTAAAAAAAAACGTCCAAAACTGCTATTTAATTACAGTATTTTCTAGTGTATAAGGCACACCTAGAAACCTTGATTTTCTTTTTAAAAAATGACCCTGCACCTTATATGCATGTGCGCCTTATATGTGAGGTAATATTTAGCTACAATACAACTAGTACCTTTTTTCATTCATTGAAGGTGCGCCTTATACTCCGGTGCGCCTTATATATGGAAAAAGTTTGAAAATACACCATTCATTGGGGGTGCGCCTTATATATGGAAAAAAGTATATTTGCAAAACTTTCCATTAATTGAAGGTGCACCTTATACTCTGGTGCACCTTATATGTGGAAAAAGTATATTTAGAAACATTTTCATTCATTGAAGGTGCGCCTTATAGTCCAGTGCGCTTTATATATGTAAAATGTTTGGAAATACACCATTCATTGGGGGTGCCTTATACACCGGAAAATACGGTACTATATATTAGAATACTTCCTATGCGACTCCATACCGTTGTTCCTCGTTAAAATGTCATTCATCGTCATTTTAGCACATTCGAAGCTGTTGCGTCTTCCAGGTTAGCGCTGCACAGTTACCATAGCAACAACAGCTATCTAAGCCGGGGTCAGCAAAGGTTCTTACAGACTTTATCCTCACAAATTTCATCTATTTTCTTGTCATTTGACCAAAAAAAAAAAAAAGTCACAATGTCATCATTATGCAACATTTGAATGCGTTTCGTTGTAGTTGACACGGACTGCAGTTCGTTAGTCTTGAAAGGCTCTGGTGAGTTTTGCGCGTGTATCATCGCTACCTAATGAGCTGTGAAACGATCCGCTGGCTTTATTTCTCTCCATGCAGATACAAGCTGCTTGGACATGTTTCATTTCGCATGTGGGCCCGATTATCTGTCACATGGAATCGACCGTCAACGAATACAGCAGTGTGTATGTTATGCTAAAATGGCTGCCAATACCATTGTAACTGTGCCAATTCGGTCTCAGGTTAGCGCCATTTTTTTTTTTTTTTGTTGTTAACTCATTCACTGCCAGTAATGCAAAAATGTGTCTACTCCAATGCCAGGGTTTTTGTCATTATCACTCAAATTCCAGGACCCACTGAATATTGAGTTTTAGAACGACATAAACATTCAATTCAGTGTAAGAAACCTTAGACGCTCTTCTTTCATCAGGGAAAAAATAGAGTTAATTCCTAAGTTGTATGTGTCTGGAGTTATCTGAGCTTGAAATGAGGGCTAATGTCCAAAATACAATGCAATACATACATATTGGTTTATATAGCGCTTTAAAAACAGCTGAAGTCAAAACGTTAACATGGAAAAGGGGGAAATACTGAAGAAACATTGCCAGAGGCCATGGCCAGCGCTTTATCGGCACCCAAGCATAAAAAAAAACCCCAAACAAATTGACGATCAATTCGTGAATGGCAGTGAATGAGTAAAAATAGGCGTGTGATTGGAAAATTGACCCATAGAGCGTCCATTGAGATGTCGCAACTCTTCTCGGCTCTTCAGTACGCCACTAATATTAGTCCTTCTACACAGGATAAAGAATATATTTCAATTAGTATTCTTTTATTGTATTGTATAAGTTTAAATTGTATTTCTCTGCTCATAACTGTCTGCTCATAAAAAAAACTTATATCGTTTAATGTTATGCACATTCCAAAGCCCCGCTAGCTGCTTGTTAGCATCTAGCTATGAATTACTCACCTGTCACATTTGACAACACAACCAGACAGGAGATGTGATGACTCGAAGCATTCTGAAACCGAGCGCAATCCCCGACCTGAGTGAGACAATCGGCTGTGTTCTTTTATTTTATTATTTTTTTTTATCTCTCCGGTGAGAACCGGCGTTTATTGTTGTGACAGACGAGAATTTATTACCGAGCTTACTGGCAACCGCGGCAACCTTACGAGGAGACAAAGCCATCATGAAATTCACTGTGGAGGAAAAAGCGGCGAGTGGAAGTTGGCTGATTCATAGCTTCAACGTCCGTATTCCAATTCCGAAAAACTATTTCGCGTTATTTGCGATGACAAAAAAAAAAAACATACAAATTTGCCACTTGCGTAATTTTATCCAAGCAGCCATTTTGTTCCATATTTCAGTTTAGCTAATATATTCAACCGTAGCTCCCGTCCATTTTGTTTTGGTTTTTTTTCATACATAACCTCATAACAAACGTTTACGTTTAATCTGCCGTGATCAACAGGAAACCTTGAAGTCCTATTGTTTGAAATATTTAGAATCATTTTCATTTCATATCATTTTCACAGAAAGCCCCTTCATGGGCGCCATGTTAATATTATCGCTTCAAGCCTTCGGAAAAAGTGCAGATCTGTATAAAAAAAAAAGCATTTCAAATTAATAGATCCATTTTTTAAAAGGCCGAGTAGTGCTCGATAGAAGTCATAAAAGATAAGCGAATCCGGGCTTTGGTTAATATAAATCTCACGCGGAGCTTCTCAGCTTGCGTTGTCATGGCGACATGGCCCGCCAAATTAAAAAAAAAAAAGTGAAGCAGATTTGTGAGTCTGACTTTGAATCTCTCCTCTTTGTGTTTGCTCACAAAAAAATGAAATGATTATGAAATGACTCTTCCTTGGTGCCCTTAAATGACATGTGAGCATTGCTTTCCCTTTCTAAAATAGATCAAATATTAGTGCCGTACTGAGGAGATGAGTAGTGTTGTATTTTCTTTATTTTTCTAGTG
This sequence comes from Hippocampus bargibanti, assembly GCF_051943395.1. Taxonomy (NCBI): domain Eukaryota; kingdom Metazoa; phylum Chordata; class Actinopteri; order Syngnathiformes; family Syngnathidae; genus Hippocampus; species Hippocampus bargibanti. The sequence goes on from NC_142755.1 coordinate 4,837,644, forward strand.
CCATTTAAAAAAAACAAACTAGGTGTATAAGGCACACCGAAAAGCCTTCATTTTCTACCAAAAATAACCGTGCGCCTTATATGCAGGTGTGCCTTATATATTAAGTAATATTGAGCCACAACAGGTCTCGCAACTACTGTCAGCAGCCACCGCCTCATATATGGAAAAGGTATATTTGGAAAACGGTTTTCATTCATTGAAGAAGGTGAGCCTTATACTCCGATGCACCTTATATACGGAAAAAGTTCACAAATGCACCATTCAATGGGGGTGCGCCTTCTACTCCGGTGCACCTTATATATGGAAAAAGTATATTTGGAAAGCCTTTAAATCATTGATGGTGCACCTTATAGTCCGGTGCGCCTTCTACATGGAAAGTTTGAGAATACACCATTTATTGAGGGTGCACCTTATACTACGGTGCACCTTATATATGGTAAAAGTATATTTGGAAAACCTTTTCATTCATTGAAGGTGCACCTTATTAGTCCAGTGTGCCTTAAATATGGAAAAAGTTTAAAATACACCATTCATTGGTGGTGCGCCTTATACTCTGGTGCACCTTATATATGGAAAATTTTGAAAATACACCATTCAATGGGGGTGCACCTTAAAAATGGAAAAAGTATATTTGAAAACCTTTTCATTCATTGATGGTACGCCTTATAGTCCAGTGTGCCTTAAATATGGAAAAAAGTTTGAAAATACACCATTCAATGGGGGTGCGCCTTGTCCTCCGGTGCACCTTATATATGGAAATAGTATATTTAGAAAACTTTTCATTCATTGAAGGTGCACCTTATAATCTGTTGCACCTTATATATGGAACATTTTGAAAATACACCATTCATTAGGGGTGCGCCTTATACTCCGGTGCGCTTCTTTTCCTTGTTTACAAAGTGACCACCGGCATGCGTGTGCGTGCACAGCCTTCGCCGAGTGACCTTGTTTAATTCACCGCTCGGTATTCGCACGCCGCCGCCGGCTTGCGCCCGTGCTAACAAGCGAGCTAGCTCACCTTGACAGCCGTGGAGGACATGTTTTTTTTTTTATGTCTTTTTTTTTTGCCTTGTTTGTTTTGGTCAAGTGTACACACCGCTTAGGAAGTGCATGATGATGACCCACAATATAATTTTTCATGTCACGCACTCACTTTTGTTGTTAATTTACCCCCAAAAAGAGTGATCGAGACACTCTGGGAGGAACGTAGCTGTGCCAATTTGAAACCCGGGCTAATTAAATCGCATCGGTGGCACGTTTGCGGCGAAAGCATTTTGAGGAGCTTCCCTTTATGGGATCAGCCAATCCCGCCGGCCGCTTCTCACGCCGATGAACCCGCTCGACCAATCAAATGGCTCATTCCGAGCCTTGGCAACAACCTCCGCGGCAAAGCAGAAACGGCAGCGTGATGTGGAGAGAGAAAGAGAGAGAGATAGCGAGCGAGGGGAGGGGGGTTTTAGCACGCGGGGGTGCGCTTTGCATTTGCGTGGTGTGTACCAAATGGGGGCTGGGCTAGCTTGTATTCCGCTTTGGCGTGCGATTGGTCGCACAGTGAACATAACGCTGTACTTTCTGTCACAGGGGTGGCGGATTGCTTAATGACCTGGTGAAGTGTAATAGCTATTATTATGTACCAAAAAAAGGTGTACAAGTCATCCTGTACACCACAAATTGTCATCTTGAAGTACCGCGAGAACTTTTCTCCACTGAGTATTACCAAACGACCAGAATCGTATCTCTATCATTTGGCGTTCGGACTTTTTTTTCCATTCACGTCTTGGTTTGGGTGGCTGGTGACTTTGCGGCGGTTTCCGGGGCAACCCCAGAGACACCGTGTACCTTGCATGTCATTTACTGCTAGCAAAACAACATTGTTTATTTATAAGTACTGTGCGAGCGAAAAAATACAAATTTCGCAAATTGGTGGAAATGAATACATGAATGATGGATGTGTTACGGGGGCGAGCAAAGAGGCCATGTTGCCTCGGTATTATCTATATGAGAAGCTATACTTCAAGAAATTCAGATTTAATTATTATTTTAAAAGTTATTACAGTAAAGTCTCGTTATATCGATATCGGATATATCGATAGTCCCGGTTATATCGATACTATTTCTATGCACGCACGGAGAAAATTACATGCAAACAGGGTCGGATATATCGATAGTCCCGGTTATATCGATATTTTTTCGGACTCCCTTGAATATCGATATAACGAGACTTTACTGTATTTGTAAAAATTATATACATATATATATATAATACAAATTTCTTTCAAAACTCTCGAGGAGGAGGTGAGTGAGTAGCTGCAGCCATATATTTTTTAATAATAGTTTTAAAAAATTATTAAATCATAATTTAATCTAAGTTTCTTCAAGAATAAAATAGAAAATTAACTACATTTAAAAAATAGTTTAAAAATATATTATTTAAATAATTTTTAGAATATTTTTGAAATCATAATTTAATCTAAATTTAATTTAAATTGAATTTAAACTAAGTGTCTTCAAGAATTCTTTCGAAAATATTTTTAATTTAAAAATAATTAACTACATTTAAAAAATAGTGTAAAAATATATTATTTAAATAATTTTTAGAATATTTTTGAAATCATAATTTAATCTAAATTTAATTAAAATTGAATTTAAACTAAGTGTCTTCAAGAATTCTTTAAGAAATATTTTTAATTTAAAAAGAATTAACTACATTTAAAAAATAGTATATAATAATAGTTGAATCATAATTTCATGAAGAAATGAAGTTTCTTCAAGAAATAAAAAAATAATTGTAATTAGAAAAAATTTACATTAAAAAATAGTATTAATAAATATACATCTATATATATTTTTATAATAATTTAATCAGAATTTCATGACGAAACTAAGTTTCATCATGAAATGTAAACAATTGATTTTTTTTAAATAAATTACATTTAAAAAATAGTATTAAAAATATCCATGTATAATTTTTTTTATAATTTAATACTATTTTTAAATAATAATTGAATCATAATTTCATGAAGAAATGACATTTCTTCATGAAATAAAAGAATATTGAATACTTTTTTTAAATATATATATATATATATATATAATTTTATATTTTAAAAATTCTAATTTAATGACTGCATTTCTCTAACAAATTAAAGAATATATATTTTACATTTAAAAAATAAATATTTAAAAATACACATACACACACATATTTTTTTTAAATAATAATGTTATTTTATTTTTATTGTATACAGTATATATACACTTTTTTAAATAATCATTTCATAGTTTTAAATAATCAAAAATATTGAAACAACTAATTATTGCTCCTTTTTTTAAAAATAGCTTAATCTTTCCCTGCCCCGCACAGTCGTGGAATTCAGACTTCATGTCTTCCCACAACGTTGTGTTGACTTCATGTCACAACACCCGCCCCCCACCACCACCACCACCACCACTGCCCCCCCAACCAATCTTCATTACTGTGGCCTCATCCGGAGAACAGTTGTCAGCCCTGATGGGGGTCTGCCATCATCAGTGGCCCACATCGTGGCGAGGCGGGAGGGAGGGAGGGAGGGTAGAAGAGGGGTTGATGGAGCGGCGGCGGCGGCAGTGGGAGGTATGATGTGTCTGTATGTGTTTATACGTGTGTGTGCGTGCATAACAGCAATGAGTCACCCAATGTGGGGGCTGCGTTGCATCTGCGCCCCGGCACGACAAAATGTGCATCGCTGCACTCCTGTTTCGAGGCTGCGAGCGGCTTCCATATGGTTGCTTTGCACTCGCACATGAATGAAATGCTCGTGTGAGCATGCCCTGATTATTCCTCCATTGTGCACATTGTTGTTGTTGTTGTTGTTTTTTTGCAGGATGAACTTAGCCAATTTGAGGGTTGGTTGGCATTGTGATGGTGTTGTAAGGCATTGAAATAGCCATTTGAGAATTGTCTCCAAACTGGGCATTTGGGTATCATCGCTCATGCTCACTTTTCAAGTGGAGACATGATTAGCGTCGATGCTAGTGAGACTGCAGCAGCGGTGGCGGAGACACAGAAGGTGGGGTAGATGGAGGCAAAGCGCCACCATTTGGTTAGCATGGGAATAAAACCTGAGGCGCACTCCTTCGGAATAGATTTTGCGGGGGTGTTTTTACGTTAAGGGCATTATTAAGGGAAGGGCAAACGGCGCTGTAGCATCCAGATTCTGGGGATATGTTAAAAAAAAATACATTCAAAATAGCCTGCGTCGTCATGGCGACATCTATGTTTGCTCACAAAAAATGGTGACTTTATAAAAGCATTGTTCCTGGTGCCCTTAAATGAAGTACTAGTGCCGTACTGAGGAGCTGAGACATGTTTTATTTCATTTATTTTTTGGATTGTATTTCATTACCGTATTTTCCGGTGTATAAAGCGCACCCAAAATCCCTGATTTTCTTCCAAAAATGACCCTACGCCTGATACGCTGGTGCGCCTTGTATGTATGAGAAGTAATATTGAGCCACAACAGGTTTCCCAACTACTGTCAGCAGCCACCTCCCCCCACCCCCATGTAGAAGAAGTAGTGCGTAACAGTCTCTATTGTAGCTCCTTATAATGTGGTGCGCCTTAAATTAGGAAAATTGTATATATTTATATATTATATTTGGAAAACGTTTTTTTTTTTCATTCATTGAAGGTGTGCTTTATACTCCAGTGCACCTTCTATATGGAAAAAAAGTTATTAGTATAAGTTTCAAAATATATTGGAGGTGCGCCTCATACGCCGGTGCGCCTTACATATGCAAAAAGTATATTTAGAAAATTATATATTAGAATGAACTTTTCCTTCATTGACTGCGCCTTATAGTACGGTGTGCCTTATATATGTAAAAGGTTTGAAAATACAACATTCATTGGAGGTGCGCCTTATATATTCAAAAAGCATATTTGGAAAACTTTTATATATTATATATTATAAAGAACTTTTCATTCATTGAAGGTGGGCCTTATACTCCAGTGCGCCTTGTATGTGTAAAAATTTGAAAATGCGGCATTCATTGGTGGTGCGCCTTATACTGCGGTGCGCCTTATATATGCAAAAAGTATATTTGGAAAAATTTTATATATTATAATGAACTTTTCATTCATTGAAAGTGGGCCTTATACTCCGGTGCACCTTATATGAAAAATGTTTGAAAATGCACCATTCATTGGGGGTGCGCCTTATACACCTGAAAATACAATATTTTGCTTTTGATTCGTTGTACCTGTCTTCTTGAATCACATCATGATTGACATTGAAAGCACATATCTTGCAGTTGCATTCCTATTTTACGCACTATTTGCATAAAATAACCAACCGCGTTCCTATCACAAGGGTCATTTTAGCGTCACAGGTTAGCCACGGCTAATAGTTGAGAAAATGCTACACGCTTATACTTTGTCCATCTCTGTTATTTGCGGCGATCCTGACAATCACGACAACCTTGGGGGAATTCACAAGTTTGTCGGGGATAAAAAGGTTAGCGGGATGGAGTGGGCAGTGTTCTGCTGGGTAGCCTTTATGGGCAGATCACTCACTCTGATACTAAGTCGTAAAAAGAGATTCACACGCACGCCATTGGCTGCACAATGACCTTCCCTCAATGGAAGCTTTATTCAATTTGCTAAGCCACGCAAAAATAAAGGAACTGATCAACAAAAAGATAGGGGGTTATTAATTCTTGTAATCGATTAATTAATTCTAGTGATTGATGGAAAATGTCAAAAGCTTAGGCCACAATAAGATCGGATCTGGAAAAATAGGACCTGTCGTCATCGAGTTAAAATAGGTCTATGATTGGACAATTGGCCAATAGTGTACATTAAGATGTCGCAACTCTTCTCGGCTCCTCAGTACGGCACTAATATCAATCCTTCTACACAGAGGATAAAGAATGTATGTCCTCAAGTACACATTTTTGCACATGGTCAGGCAGTGAATGAGTTAAAGTAGGCGTATGATTGGAAAATTGGCCAACGGGAGTGTTCATTAAGATGTCGCAACTCTTCTCGGCTTTTCAGTACGACACTATTAATCCTTCTATACAGAGGATAAAGAATATATGTCAAAGAATACACATTTTTGCACATGGTCAGGCAGTGAATGAGTTAAAGTAGGCGTATGATTGGAAAATTGGCCAACGGGAGTGTTCATTAAGATGTCGCAACTCTTCTCGGCTCCTCAGTACGGCACTAATATTGGTCCTTTTACACAGGGGATTAAGAATGTATGTCAATGAGTGGACATTGTAGACGTATAATTGGAAATTTGGCCAAATATAGTATTCATTAAGAACTCTTTTTAGCTCTTCAGTACGACAGTAATGTTAGTCCTTCTACACAGAGGATAAAGAATGTATGTCAATTAGTTCACATTTTTGCACATCGTCAAAAGTGAATGAGTTAATTGCGGCTCAATCGAGTCACATGATGAGTCATTCGACCGTTCAAATAATAAAAATAAAAAAAACACAAGTCCAATTAATGGCTTTGTTGATTATCTTTACTTTATTATCCCACCATATTTGTTTTAACCCCCCTGCCTCACACGTGATACAATAAACATAAGGAAACTTCGATCAATGTCACCTCGATTAGTGTGATGCGACACCATTAAAAAGGGGAGGAGCAAAAAACATTACAATCAAGGTAACGCTATTCTTAATCTAAATATGACGTCACAAGAATAAGCAACAACAAGTTTCGGACAGATACACAGGTAGCATATTAATATTAAAATGGACGTCACATGGAAAATGTGCAGCGAAAAGGTTATACAGAAAAAAATAATAATTTAGAAGTCGCCCACGTCTGATCTCTTATCCCTAAACTTGCTTCTGGCTTTGGTCCGAGCTTTGAAGGCGGCCGAGTTGTGAAGATGCTGTAAAGAAGAAAAAAAAAATGGACGCCATCTTCGAACGTTCTAAGATGGATGAAAACGGGGCGACTTATGACTCACCCTTTCAAAGCGGGAGATTTTCATGGCCTTTATCGTAGCAGGGTCGACCAACGCCGGCGGACCCAGTTGGAACACGTCTCGGATTAATTCGTTAGCCTGACGACGGATTGATGGTTAGCGATGGAAATGATTGACATCCCGGGCGGAGTTGAGTGAACACACCTGCAAGTGGTAGTTCATCCCCGATCCGACAAACTCCCTGAAGGCATCGTACATCCTCTTTCTAAGCCAGCTGTCGATGGTCATGCGTTCTGTCCCGAAGCGAATACTTTCAGGCTGGAAGTCACCTTCCTGCGATTGAAAAAAAAAAAAACAACAACTTTCAACTCAAGATGGCCGCCTCATGCGAGAAAAATCCGGCGTTACGCTCACCTCGACGGCCTTGAGGACGTCTCTGAAAACGGAGCGCTGCTTCTTTTTGTCCGTCTTGGCCCGATGCTTGTTACAATCCGTGGCCAACGCCGTCAGTTTGTCGCAAAGCTCGTCCCAGCCGTCAAACTCGAAGTCCTGGAGGAATCAAATCCACCTTTAACTCATTCACTGCCATTCGTGAACTGAAAATATAACGTAGAATTTTTTTTTTTTTTTTTTTTTTTGACATGCTTGGGTGCCGATAAAGCGCTGGTCAGACCTCTGGTAATGTTTTTTTTTCCCTTTCATGAGGGGCCAGAATTTCCCTTTTGTCCACGTTAGCGCTTTGTTCCAGCTTCAACTGCTATGAAAGCGCTATATAAACTATTATGTATTGTAATTTGTACATCTGCCCTCATTTCAAGCTCAGATAACTCCAGACCCATATAACTTAGGAATTAACTCTTTTTTTTTCTGATGAAAGCAGAGAGTCATTCCCTGCCATTCACGAATTTATTCGGGAATTGAAAATGTAATGTAGAGCGCCTGATTTTTTTTCAGGTTTTTGTTTTTTCTTGTTTCAGTGCTGATAAAGCGCTGGCCATTGCCTCTGGCAATGTTTGTTTCCTTTTAACAAGGGGGCAGCATTTTTCCGTTTTAGTGCTTTGTTCCAGCTTCAGCCGTTGGTAAAGCACTGTAAAAACCAATATGTATGTATTACATTGTATTTTGGATAGCCGCCCCCATTTCAAGCGCAGATAACTCCAGACCCATATAACTTAGGAATTATATCTTTTTTTTTTCGATAAAAGAAGAGAAACTGCGGTTTCTTACGCTCAATGTAATGTTTATGTAGTCCTAAAACTCAATTATTTTGAGGGTCCTGCAATTTGGGTGAAAATGACAAAAACCCTGGCACTGGAGTGGACACATTTTTTTCACATGTCTGGCAGTGACTGATGAATTTTAAAAAATGGGGGGATTGCTGATTATATTTATCACAATTAATCTTAGTCAAGTTGAATTATTAATAAAAACACATTTGGGGAATTTTGTTTCCATCCCATAGTGTCTTTTTCTCCTCCACTGCTCTGCCCTCTATGCTAGCGCGAATTGGAAAAATGTTAATGGCAGGCAATTAGCTTCAAAAATTAGCAGTATTAGCAACAATTTCTTAAAGCGATTTTCACAGGAAAAGTGTGGCTAAATTCGGCAGCCGCACCATCATAATTTCCCACATTTTTGCACGTTGTCAGGCAGTGAATGAGTTAATTTGATCAATTTCCCCCACGCAACTTTGAAAAACCTCAAATCACTCACAGGATCCAGATCTCTGGCCAACTCAAAAAGCAGCGCGATGGTCTCCCCCGCTGCGATTCTCATGTTGACGTCATCGCTTTCCAGCAATCTCGGAAGCTTGGGTAGATGTCTGGAAAAACAAAGAAGAAGAAAATGGAGACCAGTTCTCAATGTGTTCCGTCTTAAATGGACGAATGTTCTCATGGCGTTACTTGTGCAAGATGTCTCGGACTTGACTTCCGGTGCAGATGGTTAGCAGAAGGGCCCAAGATAGAAGAGCGTTGGTGTGAAGCTGACTGGTCGCCGCGCTGATGGAAGCGCATGAACCGTCCGCCCTGGAATAGGAACGGCTGAAGAGGTTCTCGAAACATTCCATGGTGGCTCGTACATCCTGCAGGAAACCCAAGCAGTGGAGGTCATTCAAAAAGAAAAACAAAAGCGACTATTCGGGAAAAAAAATCAACTCACCAAAACATCATCTTCCGCAACGAAAGTACAGAGGCCCAAACTCGTCGCCACCTAAAACGACAACTTTTTATAATAATAATAATACATTTCATTTATAAGCACCTTTCAAAACTCTCAAGGTCACTTTACAGTCACAGGATACAGTCGCTAATAGATAGCTACCTAGCCAGCAAGATAGCTATAGCTAAACGATAGTTAGCTAGATAGCTAGCGAGCCAGCTAATAGATAGTTATGTAGATAGCTAGCTAATAGATACAGTAATAATTCATTTCATTTATAAGCACCTTTCAAAACTCTCAAGGTCACTTTAGTCACAGGAAACAGTCGCTAATAGATAGCTACCTAGCCAGCTAGATAGCTAAATGATAGCTAGCTAGCGAGAGAGCCAGATAGACAGCTAATAGATAGCTAGGTAGCGAGCTAGCTAATAGATACAGCAATAACAATACATTTCATTTATAAGCATCTTTCAAAACTCTCATGATCACTTTACAGTAATATGATACAGTCGCTAATAGCTACCTAGCCAGCTAGTTAGCTAGCAAGACAGCTAATAGATAGTTCTGAGCATCTTTTCAAAAGCGACTAAATATGAACAACTCACCGCCTGTCTTCCTTGCACGTTAGCCGATCCGTCAGCCAGGATGTTCTTAAAAACCGGCTTCAGGGTCTTAAACACTTCCTCGCTCTCGATACCGGAACCCAGCTGGATGCATAGCAGACACGCTAACGACGCCGCGGCCCGTTGCTCTTCGCCTTTACCTAAAAAAAGTCAACGCATTTAATTCAGCTCAGAGTGTGTACAACTACGTTTCTGCACCAACTGACCTTTCTTCAGACTGCGTTCAATGCTATCAGTGATGGTCATCCTTCGCTCGGAAATGAACTCATACAAGATCCGCGTGGCCATTGCCGTCTTGAGCCCGTCCAGCGCCCCCTGTCTGGTCTTCGCACTGGCGGAAAAAAACAAAACATCAACTTTTCATTCCAAGAATCCAACGCCGCCGTATAGAAAAGACCTCTTGTCCACTGTGCTATCAATGAACCCCTTGAGCTTGTACTGGAAATCCTCTTGGGCTGCATCCTCACTGGCCTCGCCACCTAAACAAGAAAATAAACCACCCTTAAAACTTGAGGACTTAAGACAGCGCCATGAGGGACGACCACCTTCATCCGCTACACTGGTGATGTCACTGAAGCTGCTGCAATGACTGAGCGTCTCAACCGAGGCGTCCTCGTCGCTGAAAGGCTGCACGTTTCCATGCTGTGCCCCTAAAGAAAAGGGAGAGAAAAGTTAACTACAATATGTACACGAGATAAGCTACTACTCTTATGTAATATTGGTACCGGCAGTGCCCCCGTTATCTAATCTGTTCCCGTATTTTGCACATTTCGACATGTCAGGTCGTTTCGGGTTGACATTTAGAGGATGTGTAAACACAAGGTAATAAGGACGTTGGTCAATAATAAAAGTGTTTGTTTGTTGAACCACCCAAGTAACAAAAATGCTTTTTAAAGAGGTGCAACAAGCATAGCACAGTCAGCTGGGTTCAACGTTCACAGAAGCTAAACGAGCGCATGTGTTGACGTGGCCTGAACAGCTGATGTATGTTGGGAAGGAGCCAACACCGCCTTAAACACGCCCAAAAACAACCAGCGAACAATGTCTGCATTAAGATACGAATCGGCAACAGGGTGTAGCAGTCACACGCCACAAAAATAATCCAAAGTGTGTAAAGTAAACCAAATTCAAAATGTTTTTAACGGGATCATGTTAGCTAATGCAAGGTAACTAACGCTTTGCTAACGGGTGGTAACGAAGGCTAAATACGAGAAATTTAACATTCCTCAAAGTTGAACGGCTTCCAGTGTGCGTATATAAATGCCCCCGAGATTTAAGCATGTTATAATCATAAAAACAAAATCGATACATTTCGTCGTGCATTCGCACGTTTTAGCCGCTTTGTGTTAGCTGCTAAGCTAGCAACAAAACAGTTTGACGAATACGACGCCATGTTTGTAGTCCACGCCCGAGACACGTTCGATGCTCTTCAACGGCCGTCTCGCCTCAAAGAACTACAAATTCCATATCAATGCGCGAGGCCAAACAAGGCCCAATCTCCTCACTCACCCCTGCCACTCTTCTTCTTGGCCTTTCGCATTTTCTTTTGCCTCAAAAATCTGCAGAGATTGATCCAAAATCAGCCAATACACGACCAGCTTTTATTATGTTGTCTCTCAAAATGAAAATATCCCCGCGGCAATGTCAAAAAACAGGAATTGAAAGCGATCTGGGAGGTACACTGTTGTCCGAGACGATACATTTTCCCTCATACACAGCAATGTTGAGCCGATCACGCAACAGCGCTACTTTTTACCGGCAAAGCCGACCAATCGGAAAGCACGGACGCAGTCGCGTGTCCACACGCGTGACGTGATCGTGCGTTCGGTCACGTTTTTAACTGCAGTCGTGTTTGTATGCTTTCACAGTTTGCATTGAACTCTACGGAATGTAACTTTATTGTGTTGGAGGCAGTGTAGTGAATGCATGCAAAAATGCATGAAAGAAACAACACATTGCAATGTTTATTCTAATACACTTGGAGTCAAAGCACGGAAGTCGTGTTTTAGTTTTAGATCAATGTTGTGCTTTTATAATTATCGACTCGAAAACACGTGCATTCTCCACAGTCTGATGTCATTTGGTGCAATCGTGACTTAATACGCTATTGGCAAACCAGCACCCTCGAGTGCACATTCTGATCGCTTGTGAATCGTTTCAAGAGTAAAAGGTGATTAGTGTGTGAGATAAATATGTTTTCGATTGTTTTGAAGGGAACGCCTTTTTAAATCCGTGTTTGCTTACTTCCGGGTTAGTTCGGCTTCCGTAGCCTCTAACAGCTGTTTGTCAGACGACAGTACGCTTTAAATTTATTTTAAATACTTGTGTGTAAAATAAAAACAAGTGTATCTATATTTTACAGTTGATATTCAAAAGTAAAAAGCGATTTGATTCGAACACGAGTAAAAAAAAATCATTTGTGCTATTTTTATTTACCCGGAAGTACATACATTGCGTATTAATAACAAAATACCCCGTAAAACAACGTTTGTGTTATACAGCAATATTTCCAAGGGGATTATACAATTTTCAAATGAACTGCTTGATTATCCAGTCCCGGAGGTTGGCAACCTCATATAACCCGGATGAGGCCTCTCCAAATTCTTCTTTGGAACACTAGAGGGCGCCATTTTGCTTGAAATTTAAACGGGTTCGCCACCATAACACTAAATACAGCCAAATAAGTGCAATTCCCACAGATATATTTTCTGTGATGCATAATTTAATTTCACGGCGCTCAACTAGTTAAAAAACAGGCACGTGCAATGTAACCATGACAGCTTTTCAAACGTCGTATTTCAGCTATACAAGTGCATGTTGTTTATTTGGAGTTTTCTCCGAAGGACGGGAATGTCAAGAAGTAGTGAGTGAATAATCACCTGCCAGGGAAAAAGCCTCAGTACAGAGAAGCCCAGTGTGATTGCCGCTCGCCATGCCGAGCACGTTAAAGCCCCCCCGATCAACTTGTTGCCACAAGAATACAAATTACAGCGCCGAGGTTGCGAATAGAGACCTTAGCGAGAGGCTGATGGCGGACCATCGAAAAGGCGTGAATATTCATCGCCCTGTTTTTTTAATAATGCATGAATGCATACATGTCAGGGAATGAATCTCAAAGGCCTGAAGGCCCGACTGAAACTTGATGTTTTGCATGAACGTGACTCACTTGTTCTATTTTATAATGATGAGCAATCATTGAAGACATCTACACGCATTTATGTCACTGTTTCGATGGCGAACAGTACACGTAAGAGTAATTGGACGAAATGAACGTTGCAGAAAGGAGTTTTTTTTCTTTGCTTTGTGTGCTTTGAATGCCAACGATTATCCATAACTGAAACAAAAATGGCCCCCGGCCCCATTTCCCCTTTCATTTCTAATTGCGTCAGCTTATTCTCACTGCATGACATCTATGAAATCATTTTTGACAGAGTGTTTACAATTTCCTGTCATTTGTTTTTATTAGTGAAGGGTTACTACAGACCCTTTGGATCCGGGTCATGGCAACTTATGACCTTTTACTTAGATCCTTATCTTTAATGCGCACAATTGTATATGTCCACTAACTCCGCCCCCCCCCCCCCCCCCGATATTTAATCATGCATCTGTTCTTCTTTTAACTCATTCACTGCCAGATATGTGCTAAAATGTGTCCGCTCAGTGCCAGGGTTTTTGTCATTGTAATTCAAAATCCAGGATCAACGGAATATTGAGTTTTAGGACTACATAAACATTCAATGCAGCGTAAAAAAACATACACTCTCTTCTTTTATCAGCAAAAAATAGTTAATTCCTAAATTATATGAATCTGGAGTTATCTGACCTTGAAATGGGGGCGTATGTACAAAATACAATACAATACATGCATGTTGGTTTTTATAGCGCTTTAACAACAGCTGAAGCTGTAACAAAGCGCTAATATGGAAACAAAGGCAAATGCTGCCCCCTCATAGAAGGGGCGTTGACTGAGGTCTGACTAGCACTTTATCGGCACCCAAACAAGAAAAAAAAAACAAAACCTGAACAAATTCGGGAATGGCGCCCTATGTCATATTTTCATTGCAATAACATATACCATATAATATAAGAGTACTCATTCACATACATTCTTTATCCTCTGTATCAAAGGACATATTAGTGCCGTACCGAAGAGCCGAAAAGCTTTATCAGCACCCAAGCATGAAAAACAAGGTTGTGGATGGTCGTGCCTCCAAAAATATATATTTTTTAAGAAATGCTATTTACTCAGAATCTCAGCAAAAAAAAACCTCCACTTTAGCTTCATGATTAGCATTGTGTGCATATTAGCTTAGCCTGGGTGCCTGTGAAATGCATTTTGTGTGAGGTTAGTTACAAGGGCGGCCTCTGTGCACGACAGCTGCGTTTAACATACAGAGGGAGGCCACTGTGAGTTTATTTTGGCACACCACGGGCGGCGCAACGCGCCGATTGTTCCGCCGCAGGATGGAAAGTCACGTTTCACAGAAGCCAAGGCGAACTCAGCTCGTTGGCCGCCATCCTCCTGTTTTCCGAGTAGTAAAGAATAGACCCGAGAATAATGTCACATACCCTATTTTCCGGTGTAGAAGGCGCACCCAAAAGCCTTGATTTTCTTCAAAAGATGACCATGCGCCTTATGAAAGTATATTTGGAAAGTTTTTCATTCATTGAAGGTGCACCTTATAGTCTGCTGCGCCTTATATGTGGAAAAAGTTTGAAAATACACCATTAATTGGGGGTGCGCCTTATACTCCGGTGCGCCTTATATATGGAAAAAGTTTGAAAATACACCATTCATTGGGGGTGCACCTTATATATGGAAAAAGTATATTTGGAAAACTTTTCATTCATTGAAGGTACGCCTTATATATAGAAAAAGTTTGAAAATACACAATTCATTGGGGGTGCACCTTGTACTCTGGTGCACCTTATATATGGAAAAAAAGTATATTTGAAAATGTTTTCATTCGGTGAAGGTGCGCCTTATATATGGAAAATGTTTGAAAATACACCATTCATTGGTGGTGCGCCTTATATTCCGGTGCACCTTATATGTGGAAAATTATATTTGGAAAACTATTTTCATTCATTGAAAGTGTGCCTTATAGTCATTGGCGGTGCACCTTGTACTCTGGTGTGCTTTATAAATGGAAAAAGTTTGAAAATACACCATTCATTGGGGGTGCGCCATATACATGGAAAAAGTATATTTGGAAAACGTTTCATTTATTAGGGGTGCACCTTATAGTCCGGTGAGCCTTATATATGGGAAAAGCTAGAAAATATACCATTCATTGGGGGTGCGCCTTATATATGGAAAACATATATTTGGAAGAAAAAAAATCATTTTTTGAAGGTGCACCTTATAGTCCGGTGCGTCTCATATATGGAAAAGGTTTGAAAATACACACTTCATTGGAGGTGCGCCTTGTACTCTGGTGCGCCTTATATGTGGAAAAGGTATATTTGAAAAACTGTTCATTCATTGAAGGTGCGCCTAATAGTCCGGTGCGCCTTATATATGGAAAAAGTTTGAAAATACGCCATTCATTGGGGGGGGGGGGCGCCTTATACTCCGATGCGTCTTATACACCAGAAAATACAGTACTTTTTTGTGTGGGTGTCCGTCACAAAAAGTTGCAGGGCCTCCAATAAAAAAAAGCCCGTTTGAGTTGCCTGGCAACCCTCTCGGCCACAAAAAGAAAGCGCTGTTTGGCACCGATGAATAGCTTACATAAGCGCAGGTTGCGTAAGTCTCCGAGCAATCGAAAAGACATCGAGTCAGGCAGGTGAGACATTAAAAATAATATTTGCTCCGTTCGTCACTATCTGGCAACCTGCCCCTCGCTGCTCCTCTTCAAACACAAATATTTCCAATGCGAAAGGTCACCGCTCGCCATGGCGCTCCGAGGGGAACTTCCTGTGAATTTATCGAAGCAGATCACATCATCAAATCCATTAGGGCGACCATTCCAACGACATACGGAAGGAAATCAAAGATTACGATCACCAGCCGGATTTCATTAAACCAACTCGGCTTTATCTGTCCGTCAAACTCAACGAAATCGCCGCCCGAGTGACAAGTTTGCTGAGTCTTAACCCTATTGCGGAGATACTCAACTCACACCGACAAGCCACAGGGCTAAAAAGAGCAAGTTTTCGCACATATGACTAAATTCTAGAAACAAAAGTTTGCTTGTCTTCGCGTCGTTTCACGGCACTCGGTCCACAAGTACATCCAAAATAAAATAAAAATAGGAACACGATCAAATATGAGTCATCCAAGGCGCTAAAGGGCCATCTTTGACTTCCATTTTGTATAACATGTGGGTGTGTTACAAACCCAAAAATTACATGAAATTATTTTAATGATTCATCACATAATTGACTTTCATTTGAGAGTTCTGATTAGCATTTTGGATTCGTAATACAGACGCTCCCCAATTTACGATTAGATTCGTTCCAAATAGTCGTTCGTAAGTTGAATTTGTTTGTAAGTTGAATTTGTTTGTAAGATGAATTAATTCATAAGTTGCTTCAGTGCTATATTTTATATGGAATGTATGTTTAAGGCATATATAAATAATGGCAAATATCAAACCTCTAGAAATATAATAAAGTGCGAATACAGACGCTCCCCAACTTATGAACGCGATGCATTCCGAACAGTCGTTCGTAAGGTGAATTTGTTTGTAAGTTGCTTCAGTGCTATATTTTGTATGCAATGTATGTTAAAGGCTTATATAATTGATGGCAAATATCAAACCTCTAGAAATATAATAAAGTGCGAATACAGACGCTCCCCAACTTACGAACGCGATGCAGTCCGAACAGTCGTTCGTAAGGTGAATTTGTTTGTAAGTTGCTTCAGTGCTATATTTTGTATGCAATGTATGTTAAAGGCTTATATAATTGATGGCAAATATCAAACCTCTAGAAATATTATAAAGTGCGAATACAGACGCTCCCCAACTTACGAACGCAATGCATTCCGAACAGTCGTTCGTAAGGTGAATTTGTTTGTAATTTGCTTCAGTTATTTTGTATGAAATGTATGTTAAAGGCTTATATAATTGATGGCAAATATCAAACATCTAGAAATATTATAAAGTGTGAATACAGACGCTCCCCAACTTACGAACGAGATACGTTCCGAACAGTCGTTCGTAAGGTGAATTTGTTTGTAAGTTGCTTCAGTGCTATATTTTGTAAGGAATATATGTTTAAGGCTTAGAGAAGTTATGGCAAATATCAAACATCTAGAAATTTAATAAAGTGCTAATATAGACGCTCTCCAACTTATGAACGAGATACATTCCGAACGATCTAAGGTGAATTTATTCGTAAGTTGCTTCAGTGCTATATTTTATATGGAATGTATGTTTACGGCTTATATAAGTATTTTTAAGGTTTGTATAACTAGGTTTAAGGCGTGTATAAGTAACCTGAATACGTTTGTACTGAAAAATAAACATTTAATAAAATATATGCTTTATAAAGATATGTATATGTACAACTGGGGGGAATACTACATGTTACTACAAAAATGTTTGTTGTTCGTAATTCGAATGTTCGTAAATTTGTGTGAGGTCCCCATTAATCAGGTGTGCCTGGTAAGGAATTAACTATATTGACATTTAGTCCCCATTACTAACATAAAATCGTTTTTTTTACTGAAGTCCCCAAAAGACACAGTCCAAACGTGACTTAATAATTGTTAAATTTCAACTTGTGTATATATGGCAACAAAGTCGACATGTGTATCCCAAATTTTTTATTAGAGCTCAGTCAGTTGGAAAGCATGGTCCCCGTAAGTAGTGAAAACATGAAAACGTGGGTGTGTGTGGCAACACACTTGCGGCCACAATCATATTTTTTTTTTGTTTGCCGGTGGGTGTTCAAGGGGTCCAGGTGGTTATATGCTGTCATTTCACACCCGCAAAGCGCAACAGCGCTGAGCCTGTGAGTCACTTAAAAAAAAAATCGACTGTAGCCTGTAAACCGAGAAAATAAAAAATAAAAGAACCCTTCTGCTGATGATGACTTTTTAACTCTTTCACTGCCATTCACAAATATTTTCAAGAATTGAAAATAGGATGTAGAGCAACATTCCCAAATTTGTTTGGGTTTTGTTTTTTCATGCTTGGGTGCCGATAAAGCGCTGACCATGGCCTCCTTTCCTTTCACAAGGGCGTGGAATTTCCCTTTTCCATGTTAGCTCTTTGTTCAGTTAGTGTTAAATCACTATATAAACCACTATGTATGTATTGTACTGTTTTGAACAGCTACCCCCATTTTAAGCTCTGATAACTCCAGACCCATATAATTTAGGAATTAACACTTTTTTTGATGAAAAAGATATTTATATTATTTTAGATAGAAGTATTGAATGTTTTATGTAGTCCTAAAACTATATTCTGTGGGAATATGAGTGACAATGACAAAAACCCTGGCACCGGAGTAGACACATTTTTGCACATCGTCTGGCAGTGAATGATTTAAGTGTCTTGACCGGTCCAGGCTGCAGTTTCTCATGAATCCCATTTGGGCCCATAAATACTCCAGATGAACAGGCAGAGACCACAAATCTGCTCATTTGGTCTTCAGTCTGGTGTTTTTCCACCAGCCATGACGTCAGGGGGGGTGTACAGTATCTACCGTTGACAAAAAAATAATAAAAATAAAACAAAAATAAATAAGACACTTGTTTTGTTACTTATGTTTGATTTTTTCAAGACCTGCTTTTTTTGTAGGATATTTCCTGCTGCGCGCAGGCCGGGTAGGGGGATGTTTCGACCATTTCACCCTCACTTCCTGCTTTGTGACGAATCAGCAGGCAGAAAAGCTCTTTTTCTTTTTTTTTTGTTACGTCCAAAATAATAAATGAATTTCCGCTTTGTAGCCCTCGCAGGAAGTATCACGTTGTTCTGAGTCAATGGAGCAGATGTCAAAATGGATCGTAAATAGATACCGAAAGGCCAACCGGTTGACATTTTGTTCTATCCGATCTTTTGTTTCTTACTCAGCTGTTGTTTAAAGCGGGATATAAATGAACTCATGCGCTTCCAGTCACAAATTTATTCGGGAATCGAAACATTTGTTTGGGTTTTCATGCTTGGGTGCCGTTAAAGCGCTGGTCAGACCTCTGGCAATCGTTTTGCCTTCCACGAGGAGGCGGTATTTGCCTTGTGTCCATGTTAGCGCTTTGTTCCAGCTTCAGCTGTTGTTAAAGTGCTATATAAACCAATATTGCATTGTATTTTGTACAGATGCCCCCATTTCAAGCTCATATAACTCCAGACCCATATAACTTAGGAATTAACTTTTTTCTGATGAAATAAGAAAGTCTAAAGTTTCTTACGCTAAATTGAATGATGATTTCGTCCGAAAACTCAATATTCTGTATGTCATGCAATGTAGGTGAAAATGACAAAAACCCTGGCACTGGAGTGGACACATTTTTGCACATCGTCAGTGAATGAATTAAAGATGTATATAAACGCGATATAAACCAATATGTATTGTATGGTATTTTGTACATCTGCCCTCATTTCAAGCTCATATAACTCCGGACCCGTATAATTTAGGAATTAACTCTTATTTTCTGATGAAAGAAGAGATTTTAAGATTTCATACGCTGCATTGAAAGTTTATGTCGTCCTAAAACTCAATATTCTGTGGATCCTTGAATTCGAGTGATAATGTCAAAAACCCTGGCACTGCAGTGGACATATTTTTGCACATTGTCTGGCAGTGAATGAGTTAATATGTATTGTATTGTATTGTATTGTATTGTATTGTATTGTATTGTATTGTATTGTATTGTATTGTATTGTAGTGTAGTGTATTGTATTGTAGTGTAGTGTAGTGTATTGTATTGTAATGTAGTGTAGTGTAGTGGAGTGTATTATTATACTCCGATAGATGCCCAGATTCTCCGATTAGCAATGTTGTGCTTTGCTCCTCAATCGACTCTCTCAACAGGAGTCCCTCAAGGTTCAATCCAAAGTACACTTTCGCTTGTACATGTCTTGTTGTAGCCACGTCGTTTAGGGGAAAAAAAGGCATTGGAATGTTTTTTTTCCACTCCTTGTTTCTCAGCTGGAACATGTCCCACTTCTGTTTTCTTGTTTCTATCCGTCCCCAAGTAGCATTGCCGTATTGTTGACAGCGCGGTTGCAAAACAACATTTGACACTTACTGAAATCGAGACCACCTCTGGTCCTCCGAGAGATGAATCTGCGGGGGTTCTGTTTTAACCCCCCCACCCCCTCCCTAACCCCTTCTTCAGCTTATGATTTATTCATACCCATCTCAGAACATTCTACAATCCACAAATTTACCCCCACAGCTCCCATCAGGATGATTGAAGCTAGGCTACGTGTACCGAATCCCACTCCTTCTATTTTTCTTTAATTAAAAACCCACAGAGGAATCTTTCTATGCAAGAAATGTACACTAGAAAAAAAAACGGGAGAGTGACAAGCTAACTGTGACGCTCTCATCCATTTTTTGTCATGGCCTATTCATTCATAATTCACCACAGAAACTACAATGAAAACGCGTAAAGGGACGCGCTACGCCCTGATGGGACCGAGAGACACATTTGACATTTTCAAAGAATCATAATGTCCTTTTTACAACAAAAGGAATTAGCTTCATAATGTAGCTTTCATACAAAATTCCTAGTCCTTGAACGCATCATCAGTAGCATTCAATGGTGCATCGCTTGGGTGTGTTTGAATGAAATTGGGTGGACGAGTAGCCTGCTCGTAAAAAAAAAAAGTGTGACATTTGGTATTCACCCACATAGGGACATATTCAAGTGCAAATGTACTTTTTTTTTACGCGCAGAGTTGCGTGCGTGTATTTTTTTGCACTGCAGCTGTGCAATTCCCTCCGGTTTTCAGCTTCTTCATGTATTTTTCATAAATCACTTGTCTCACATGAGGCTATGTGGGTGCGTGGGCATTTTTGTGTGCGTGTCCACGGTGTCTTGGTCAAGGTCAGGTTGTACACCTTGAGCCAAGAAATCAGAGGATTGGTGCACTACAAAAAACGATTTACATTTTTTTTGGAGCGGGTATTTCAGTTGGAAAAACTTTAAAATGTAAATGATTGGAATTTCTAGCAAGAATGTTAGCTAGCATAACAATGCAATGGGGTTGTTTCTGCTTCTATCTTTAAATTGGAGATTAAAAAGCTAAGGTTCTGTAAACTATTTTTTTAGTTAGCATTTATTTCAGTCTATCGCTCTTAATTCCTTTTTTTTTTTTTGTAAATTAAATGTGTATTAAGTCCACATTCTAACCACATTGACGTCAGCGTTTTATACTACAATCCCCATAATGCAACGCGATAATCTCCGTGCATTGGCGTTCAGTGTACATCAGAGATTTATCAATTCGTTTCAGAAAAAGCGTACGTTTTATCGTGAAAGTAAGTAAACCCGCTCTTGCTTTATTTTGTATAAAACGATAACAATATATCTTCGATAACGATATCGTAATGGTGTCGAATGTGCTGCGTTGTGCGAAAATGCGAAACGCTTCTTTTATAACGTTATGAAACTCTCTATAATTTGAAAATGCCGCCATGTTGACTCACAACTACATTAAAGAAACGGAAATAAATGAATACGATCAAATTAAAATACAACGGGAAACAAATAGTCTCAATCTGAAGTAATCTCGCCAGTAGTAGCTAGATGCCCGATGACCATGAACGCAACTCGACTCCGTACCGTTACCAGCTGCGGCGGCTGTGTGGCAGCGGCGCATTCTCGCCTTGTAAATCCAAACAATGACTCCTACTACGGATCGGAGGAAAACACGGGAGTAGAATGCCTCTGACTACCCCGATTTTACCGCTATCCCCACGCCAAACTTAAAAAAAAACACACTCTGCAATCATGTGGATACCAACGGAACAGGAAAAATACGGCGTCGGTAAGTTTATTGCGATTTTTTCCTTCCTCCTGGAGGGGGTTGTTGAATGCGTGAAAGTGAAATGAGCGTGGTGCGTTCACGGTTGTTTGTCTTGGAGGAATGAATCTGTACCGTGAGATGGTGATAAGGGGGGGATGCTTGTGTTTTTGTTTTCTTCCACCAAACAACAATGGGAAGCATCCGGGTTTGATGATGAGCGCTTAATCGCCACATTGCAACGGATAGCGTTGTCGGTGTATAACATTCATTTAGCAACCCCCCACGGGTTGCTAAATGATCCCAAATATTTATGTTGTCGATCATTTTATTTGTCGTTTATAATTTTTTTCACACATACTCTCGTCCTTTTTTTTGAATGAATCACTTAGTTTGGCAGAGCTTTTATTTTGTTAAATAACCATCGATTCTCATTAAGATCTATCCACACTGCTGTGTGCATTGTTCCAGATTGTGATTCAAACAGTAAAGTGAGACAAACAAGCCACCTCTAAACCAAATGTAGGAAGCGGGTGGGGGAGGTGACTGGGGGGGGGGGGGGGGGGGGGGTTCATGGTGTTGGAACAGTCTTTTATTCCTGCTTGTGTGGTGAGAATTCCTATTTTCTGGCCTCCTCCTTCCTCCTGTTTTATTTCTCCACCTCCTCTTCTTTCTCACAATGACATGATCATTGAGATGTGTTAAATGTCTCCTAATAATATTCCCCTGAGATCTTAATCAGCCACGTGGGAATGATACCCCTGCCCCCTTAACGCCCCCCACACCCCCGATCATAATCAAATTAGATTCATTTTGTATAATTCACGTCAATATGTTTTCTTCCTATCCCGTTGATGCACTTTTTTTCCCCAGCCACCCTGCTACTAACGTGACCTAAAATCAAAGTAGCCCCTTAGGCCTCTTTTTGTCGCCCTCAACACTGTGGACTTTTTTCCCTGTTAGCCCCCCCCCCTCCACCCCCCTTTTTTTTGGTAATCAATGCCAAAATCCTGCCTTAGATCCTCCATCCGTTCTGTATGATCCACAATTTAATTGCGGACTATCCAATTCCAAAGTCAACTTGGACTGGATTAAAGGGAGGATTTTTTTTCAGTCACTATTGTACCCCCCTCCCCCCCAATAATACTGATAATTGGATTAAAAGCGCTCTCCCGCTTTCCCTGGAATAACCGCGATTTAATATGACTGACATGCTTTTGCAGAAAAGCTCTATTTTGTATGTATATTTCCTCTTGAGGAAGGAATTTCCATTTACCTGTTGTGAAAGGCTGCAAAAAGGCCTCTGAGGGGTTGCCGTGGCGCTTCTGATGATTTCACTTGCATCTGTGTGACGAGTTGATGAGGTTCGCGATTCAAAAATTAATACCTGAAATCCTCCATGTTTGATTTGGGCCACACTTGACCTGATTTTTTTGATATTTTTAACTCATTTACTGCCAGATTATGTGCAAAAAAAATGTGTCCAGTCCAGTGACGTTTTTTTTTTT
This sequence comes from Hippocampus bargibanti, assembly GCF_051943395.1. Classification (NCBI taxonomy): domain Eukaryota; kingdom Metazoa; phylum Chordata; class Actinopteri; order Syngnathiformes; family Syngnathidae; genus Hippocampus; species Hippocampus bargibanti. The sequence goes on from NC_142755.1 coordinate 4,860,791, forward strand.
TGTCATTGTCACTCGAATTCCAGGACCAACAGAATACAGTAAAGTCTCGTTATATCGATATTCAAAGGAGTCCGAAAAAATATCGATATAACCGGGACTATCGATATATCCGACCCTGTTTGCATGTAATTTTCTCCGTGCGTGCATAGAAATAGTATCGATATAACCGGGACTATCGATATATCCGATATCGATATAACGAGACTTTACTGTATTACGTTTTAGGACTACATAAACGTTCAATGCGCCATAAGAAACTGTAGATGCTCTTCTTTCATCACAAAAAAGAGTTAATTCCTAAGTTATATTGGTCTGAGTTATATGAGTTTGAAATGGGGGCATATGTACAAAATACAAAACAATACATACTGGTACTGGTACATACTGCTTTGACAAGAGCTGTAGCTGTAACAAAAACATTGCCAGAGGCCATGCCCAGCTCTTTATCAGCACCCAAACAAGAAAAAAAACATAACCTGGGAATGGCGTTCTACGTGCTATTTTCAATTCACGAATCAATTCTTAAATAGCAGTGAATGAGTTAAGCTAAAATAGGAACGCTACTCATAATTATTTCGCCCTTTGAATTGTCACAGTCGTATCTTGTTGCTATGGAAACTTGGCTAGCGTACTTAAGTGCACTGTAATGTAAGTAGAATGCATACATTGATTACATTTAGCTATCCACCAGGCTGGCTCCCTAACTAGCTACCTAACTAGCGAGCTATTTGCTATCTATTAGTTATCTGGCTGGCTCGCTATCTAGTTGGCTATCTGGCAAGCTATCTATCAACTATCTATTGGCTACCTAGCTAGCTTTCTATCTATTTGAGTTACCTCCGGGTTGAGTGAACGCTGACGCGTGTGACGCTGCTCACCCACAGAAAAACGTAACCTCTGACTGTAAAGTGACCTTGAGAATTTTGAAAAGCGCTTAGAAATCAAATGTAGTATTATTATTATTATTATTATTATTATTATTATTATTATTATTATTATTATTATTATTATTAACGTCGCCATTGCTAACGCAATTTTTTTCGCCTGCTCTAGTCTACCGCACTTCTAAATGGAGATTCTTCTGTATTTGAACAAATAAGGCGTCCATTTTATGGTAGCATATCAAGCTATTTAGCCTCTTTTGACCATAATCTTAGATAACGGAACGAAACGACCTCGTTTTTTAATTTTTTATTTGATGTCTGAGCAGTTAGTGAAAGATCAAAATGCTTCGGCGCTTAATTGGTTGACCGCGATTTTGTTTGATGTCGCTTCATCTTGCCGATTCGTTTGGGGAGGGCTGCCGCCATTGATGAAATATGAATGAATTGGAGACATGTTGGTATTAAGGCGGCCATTAGGCGACCAAGTTGAGTGATGGCTGGTATGATATCGCGTTTCTGAATGCGAGGAGTAAATTATGAACAAAAAAATCTGCTTCAAAAGTCAGTCATAACGACATAGCGTCAGGTTATGCCCCAGCCACTTCCTCCCCTCATTAAAACGCTTTGATTAAACCAATCAAGCGTGTCATTGCTCATGACAATGTCGACTCCTAATTCAAGTACAGTTCCGTTCCAACCAAACGGTCGTAAGTCAAAACGGTCGTAAGTCAAAATGGTTGTAAGTCAAAATCCATTCAAAATGTTAAATAGAGAATCGGATGCAAAATGACTCACAAACTCCCCCCTCTGGTGCCATCACGCGGTCGATTGCTGTGCGAGACTGAGACGCTGGCTGGCTGGCCAAAATCGTCATACACGTTGCTAGCCTGCTAGCGCGTTGCGGTGCCAGGCGTAGAATGAAAAAAAAATTAAATAGGGTCTGAAGGTTGTGGTCGTAAGTACGGGTGGTCGTAAGTCGAGCTGGTTGTAAGTCAGATGTTACCTGTATTTTAACAAGCTGGTTTGCTCGGAAGTCTCTGCAAGTTAATGAAGGAATTTCCCAAAACAACTCAGCGGATTATTCCTTGTTTATCGCCGACATGTCGAGACCCCTCCCATTATCCCTCCAATGGCTCCCCCTCATCCCAAGGGGGGGGCGTCACTGGCGCGTGTCAGGGGGCGGGTTCATTGTCATTGTTACCCCCCAACCCCCCCTGGAGTCTCCCATTTGGCTCCGCTGGGGATTAGCAGGTTGTTTCGAAGCGGTTAGGGGGCAGGAGGGTGGCTCATTCCAACGTTATAGCCACAATCCTATATGTAGGCGGCCATTTTGCGAGTTGAACATCCATGTATTGAGAGTCAGGTAGTGGATGCAACAGTTTTAATGAGGAATCCCAAACTTCCTTCTCCCTAACCACTTCTTCCAGCTCGTCATGGGTATCCCAAAGCATTTCCAGGGCATACTACTACTACTACTACTAATACTACTACTTATAGTAATAATAATAATAATAGTAATAATAATAATACATTTAATTTACAAGCGCCTTTCAAAACTCTCAAGGACACATTACAGTCACTGGATTCATTCGCGACAGCGTTCACTCTACCCGGAAGTAACACAGCAGCAAATGTATGAAAGGAAGAGGAAAGGAAAGAAAGAAGTAGAAAAAGGGAATACAGCAGCTGCTGGAAAGGAAGCCACTCTCGCGGCGCCATCTTTAAGTCAAAAAACAAAGTCCATATTACACCATGACGTCCCTGATCCACTGCTGAAAAGGATGCTTTGATCTCTCCTCTTTCATCTAGAACTGCTTCATGTCACAAAGAGGGTACAGCAAGTGCTGAAGAATGATAGTATTGTTAGAATATATATATATATATATATATATTATATAATAAAAATATATATACTGTATATAATGTTATGCTATAATAAATATAGATATATCAGTTTTAGATATAGCCTATATTATAATAGTCCACCACAATTTTCATGCAGTGAAATTAGTTGAAACACTCACAGGTAAGCGAAGATGCAACGTATACACGCGTGTAAAAGAGAGTTTGTGCAGGATGAGATTCGAGGCGGAAAAAAAAACCAAATGAAATAACCACGCTGCTCATCTAATGAATGCAGAAATGAGATGGGCCCGATTAGAAAAGCACAAAGATGGTGGAAAATACGGTACAATTAAGCTAGGCTACATTTATTTTGGCCCCCGGTTTTGATTTCTCTGATCCCCGAAAAAGTATTCAAATCTGTCAACATAAAGCTGGGAAGGAGCAGGAGATGAAACGGATTGCGGGGAATTAGATTCCCGCCGCTTGCCACTTCTCGCTAGCTTATCTCCATTGTTGGCTAGCGGTAACACGGACAAGCTCGCATGCGGCGTTAGGCCACAGTTAGGCATAATGTTATGACAGACCACCAAAGGGGTTGGGGGGCGGTTGGTGGTGGCGACATGGGATTTCCCTGTTTTCCACTCTAGTCACATCCATGCTTGTTTTGCGGTAACAGATAGTTGTAGCCGTTTGTTGCCGTGTCTTGTTCGGAAAACTGATCTGTAATTGTACGCTAGCAGGCTAAAGCGACATCTTATCTCACACTCTTGCCTGTCCCGGTGCCTAAAGCGCCGCAGATGCCGCCGCCGAGGGTATTCGACGCGTCTTTTACGCCGCAAATGAGATTTGAAAACAGGCCGCGAGGGGTTTCTTTTGTGATGCTTGTTTTCACGGAAAATTGAGGATAACGAATGCTGTGAAATGAGATTAGCCACGGGGGAAGCCAGGCTATTTTTTTTTTTCACCATTGATGCTTTTATGTTTTGATTCGGTTGTTTTGTTTTTTTTGGCGGCGGAATGGTGGTTGCTCCCGTGGGTCAACAAAATTTGACGTGGCTCTCCGCCAGTGAAAAACCAAACGGTGCCAGACCTATTGACGGCTACTGCTTTAGACGGTGCCCAATTGGCTTTATTGATCAGGTGGATACAACCTCCTGACCCACTTTTTCTGACTCAACCCAGCCTGAGCATCTAGTGAAAATGGAAGAGTTCAAACTACGCAGAGATTTTTTAAGAGAAAGAGAGATTTGTTTGTTAAATATTTGTATTAATAAGCTCCTGGCGGGATTAATTAATTAATGTATTTATGCATTTATTTATTGGATTGGATTGGATTGGATTTCCATTCCATCCATTTATCCATTTATTTACAGTATGTACATATTTATTTATTTATTTATCTATTTGTTTATTTATTTATTTATATAAATCAATTTTGTTGTATTTGTTCATATTTTACAATGGTTATTTATTTATGTTTGTTTATTTGATAGTTTTTATCCTTATTTATTTATTTGCGTTTGTTTATTTGTTATTTTTTTATCCATTTATGAATTTATTTATATAAATATATTTTGCCATATTTTTAATATTTTACAATGCAAAGACAAATTTATTTATTTGGTTGTTTATTTTTTTTATCCTTATAGCTATTTATTTATTTATTTATTTATCTAGCTATCTATTTATGTACATAGTTATGTCATTATTAATTAATTAATGCATTTATGTAATTCTATTTTGTTGTCTTTATAAATATTGTATGTATGCATGTATGCATGTATGTATGTATGTATGTATGTATGTTTGTATGTATGTATGTTTGTGTGTATGTGTGTGTGTGCGTGTGTATGTATGTGTGTATGTATGTATGTATGTATGGTTGGATGTATGTATGGATGGTTGGATGTATGTATGTATGTATGTATGTATGTATGTATGTATGTATGTATGTATGTATGTATGTTTGTGTGTATGTATGTGTGTGTGTGTGTGCGCGTGTGTGTGTATGTATGTATGTATATGTATGTATGGATGTATGTATGGATGGTTGGATGTATGTATGCATGTATGTATGCATGTATATATGTATGTATGTTTGTATGTATGTATGTGTGTATGTTTGTATGTATGCATGTATGTATGCATTTATATATGTATGTATGTATGTATGTATGTATGTATGTATGTATGTATGTATGTATGTATGTATGTATGTATGTATGCATTTATATATGTATGTATGTATGTATGTATGTTATGTTTATTTTTATGTTTGTTTATTTGTATATTTGTTTATTTTTATATTTGTTTTTGTCTGTTTATTTATTTATTTATTTATGAAAGTATTTATTTATGAATTTATTTATTTATTTATTTGCCTGTGGGGATAAGCCTTTTTTTCAAGCATCCCTTATCTGATACCAGATCGTCTTTCAATCGAGTGGCGACTTCACTGGAGGCAAGGCGGATCAGTACCGCTTTTCACTCCCGCTCTGCGTGAATGGAAAAAAAAAATCCTCCACTTCGGCCACAGGGCTTAACCTCGTCGGCCGTCCACCTGCCGTCTTTGATTTTTTTTCCCACTTCAAATCTCAGGGGGGGGAGGGAGTCTGAGGACCTCAAGTGTTGCTTCTAAAAGTAGCCGAAACGTATCCGCCCTTGTGCGGGAGGGGGGGGGGGGGTGTGAAAGCGGGGAAGGAAACCACCGCGGCTGTCTTTGTTTAGCCGGCGAATGGAGCAAAATATGACAACCGGTTCAAAATGGCCCCCCCTGCCCCTCCGCTCCCGGATAATATCCACCCAGGCGCGAGCAATGGAAATAATCCATCCTTCTCCACTTCCGTGGCCAGATTCTGTTTGACGACAGATGGCTTTGTTGATCGAGCGAGAGGAGCCTCCTCATCGTGGGGGCTTTCTCCACCCCCCCCCCCCCACCCCCTGGAAATGTAAAAATAGCACATTTCCGCACTGAGTAATCTTCACTATTAATGAATCAATAATGGAAATGTTTTTACCCGCTGTCTATTTATCCGGCGCCTAATGGCCTGTCGAGGGCGGAGGGGGGCTGGGGGGGGTGTCCATGTTGACCTGGCAAATCTCCGTATCATCTTTCAGTCTTTGGCGGACCGCCTTTACGCTAATATGAAAGAACAGGAGAAGAATCGGGTTGGGGAGTCGTACCGTCGGCTATCTTTGAAACCGGACTCCTTCGCCAACGGTGGCCATTGTTCACACGCTTGAAGGGTTCGCCGGTTTCAAAGCGACGGCGTGAAAAAAGACCTCGTGCATTTCCTTTTGAGAATCAGACATTGCGAAGAACCGAATTGGGAGATAGCTAGTTAGCCAGCTAGCTAGATAGCCAGCCAGCCTGCTAGATAGCTAATAGACAGCAAATAGATAGCAAATAGCTAGCTAGGTAGCCAGATTGGTCGCAAATAGATAGCTAGGTAGGTAGCTGGCTACGCAATTGTGAAATAATAATAATAATAATAATAATAATAATAATAATAATAATAATAATAATAATAATCCATTTAATTTCTAAGCGCCTTTCAAAACTCTCAAAGTCACTTTACAGTCACGGGATAAGTTTTTTTTCTGTGGGTGAGCAGCAGCAGCCACATGCGCCGGCGTTCACTCAACCCAGGTGTCACTCAAATAGATAGAAAGCTAGCTAGCTAGCGAAAAGGTATCTAATGTATATCAAGCTAGCTAGATAGCTAATATATAGCTAGCTAGACAGCCAGATAGCTGATAGACAGCAAATAGAGAGCTATGCTAGTTAGCCAGCTAGCTAGGTGGCCTGCCAGCCTGCTAGATAGCTAATAGATAGCAAATAGATAGCTAGGTAGCCAGCTAGTTTGCCAGCTTGGTAGCAAATGGATAGCTAGCTAGGTAGCTGGCTACGCAATTGCGAAATAATAATAATAATAATAATAATAATAATAATCCATTTCATTTCTAAGCGCCTTTCAAAACTCTCAAAGTCACTTTAGAGTCACAGGATAAGTTTTTTTTCTCATTTACCATTTTGGGCCTTTTTAGCCACTGACCTACCATTGGTTGTCTATAAATAGTGACTATAAATACATTCTTCTAGTCCGCCGCAATGTCTTCTGAGGTCAACCGTGACTTCGGATTGAAATATCCTGCAAGTGGCCATCGATTTGCCTCGGGGGGGAAACGTTTGCCGACATCATCCCAGATGATGCGTCACCCGTAAGCGCACCCCCAACCCTCTCCGGGGACTGTGATCTGGACCGCGGCCATAATCCTCTTTTGCTCTAATGCACCAGTAACCTTCGCATCACCGGCGCTGCCGAGGAATCGAGACTGCAAGCCAACGGGCGGCGTTTTTGCGGATGATCGTATTGATTTTTTTTGTCTTGGGTGCTAAGATGGATGTCACGTTTAGGGGTGAATGACTTCATAAGTGTGAAAGTCTTTCTTGGGCTTGTAGGTCCTCGTTTGCATTGTCAGTTGATAAGCGCGATGGCTAAATTAGCTTTACCGCCTTTGCTTTTGAATCAGGATCACGAGAATCAGTCATGGCGTGTTACGTTATTTAACTCATTCGCACATATGCATATGCACGAAGCGATAATGCTAATGCTAATGCTAAATGACATGAAAGCGATCGTACGCTGATGCGATGAGCTAATGTTCACAATTAATTTGAATTTATCCGCTAATTAATTCATTCACTGCCAGGTGATATACAAAAATGTGTCCACTCCAGTGCCAGGGTTTTTGGCATTGTCACTCCAATTCCAGGTCCCACTAAATATTTAGTTTTAGGACTACATAAACATTCAATGCAACATTAGAAACCTTCTCTTCTTTCATCAGAAAATAATGAGTTAATTCCTAAATGATATGGGTCTGGAGTTATATAAGCTTGAAATGAGGGCAGATGTTCAAAATACAATGCAATACAGACATATTGGTTTATATAGCGCTTTAACAAGAGCTAAAACTGGAACAAAGTGCAAACATGGGAAAAAAGGGAAAAGAAAAAACATTGAAAGAGGCCAAGGCCAGCACATTATCGGCACCCAAGCATGAAAGCAACAAAACCCAAACACATTCAAGAATGGCACTCTACGTCATATTCTCAATTCCCGAAGAATTTATTTCTTCATTTATTTATGACTTAATTGCATATTTATTTATTTATTTATTTATTTATCTGTCTGCTCATTAGTTTTTATTAATCTGAGTATTTATGTATTTATTAACTTATTTATTTATTTATTAACATATTTATTTATTTATTTATTTATGTAATTCTATTTTATTGTCTTTATGAATATTTTATTTATTTATTTACATATTTATTTATTTATTTAATTATTTATGGGTTTATTTTTCCCTCTGTTCATTAGTTTTTTTTATTTATCCAAGTATTTATTTATTTATTACCATATTTATTTATTTATGTAATTCTATTTTGTTGTCTTTATTAATATTGTATTTATTTATTTATGGATTTATTTGTCTGTGTGTTCATTAGCTTTTATTTATTTATTTATTTATTTATTTATTTATTTATTTATTTAATTCATTTTCTTGTCTTTATTAATATTTTATTTATTACATATTTATTCAATTATTCATCTATTTATTTCTTTATTTTTCCACCCAGCTCTTTCCCTCTTTATTTATTTATTTATTTATTTATTTATTTTCAATTTCCGAATAAATTCCTGAATGGCAGTGAATGAGTTAACTTGGTCATCTCCGCCGCAAAATTCCAAAATTTGCCTGCGGGAATTTTTATTTTTTTTGAACGAAGCTACGATAGCGTGGACGTCCCGCTAAGAAGTTTCTCCTCTTTTACCGGGTGGCCGAGCAGCATCCCTGATGTTTGTTTTCTGCGCGTCTCATTAGCATGTTTCTCGCCCACAGCTAGCGCCGGGCGTGAAACGGGCACGCAAATGAGGTTACCTTTTTCGCCTCGTACGTTAGCGGGAGGAGGAAGGAAAAAAAACAAAGAGGAAATTAATCACTCTAGCCTTGCCCGTCCCCCCCCTGTAGCCTTTTTTTTTCTGAATAGCTTTATTTAATCACCGACAACGCTAGCGCCCAACCGCCGCTGACCTACATCGCGAAACTGGGCCGTTTTTTTTCCACTCTCGCAACTGTTTTACTCAGCCGCATTGATTTTTGGACGTTAGCGAGAGAAAATTAGCCGAGCGCTAGTAACAGTTTGCCGCATTAGCCTCGTTTAGCCATCGCGTAGCTTGGAAATGCTTAATGTGTCGGGAAGCGGGATATGTTCAAAATTGCTAAGAGGAAGAGAGCCATTATGGAACAAAATTGGAGAGCAGCCATTTTGTTTTTCCGCGCTTATGTCGACTTGCTAATGGGTAAGATTAAGTGCGAATCAACATTCAAAGTAGACGCAGGGGCTGTTCCAGGTGATGCTTCATTATTTTAACCCCAGTGGCATCTCCCCAACTCTCTTTAATCAGATTCTGAATCAGAAAACCTTTATTCGTCCCACAATGGGGAAATTTAACTTGTCTGATACGCGTTAGCTTTCCAATACGTCGTCGTCCGCGCTAATCATCCACGCCGCCATGCTAGCAGTTCCACGGTGGTCAGCATTTAACATCCGAACCTCCAACACCGCAGTCCTTTGATTCTGTGAAACACACACAAATTATACAGTCTGCTTCTCGTTTTGTTTTATCTGGCGCCGAATGAAGGGCCCCCGGGGGGGGGGGGGGTTAAGCGAATAGTACTCGAGAAGGACGACACAGAATTTGGGATTGTCATCCGCCGGGATCGAGCGCTCCGTTTCGCTCTCTCAGCTGTTTGTGACGCTTCTTTCATCCTCCCTCACGGTTTTTTTTGTGGTGTTTGAGCTTGTTTGCGGTAAAGTAGGCTAAATAAGACTCTTAGCGGTTGGCGGCAGACGTGCCAATTTTGACGAGACATGACAAAATGGCCGTCTTCTTCTTATTTGCATTCTGTCCGCCTCGTTCGTTGGAAGCCACTGGCGCTAGTGGAAGGCTTTTCCTAGTAGTTTTTTTGTAGTATTTTTTAGTCGACAAGAGCAAGCCTGATCTAGTCTACTACAAAAACATGTGGCGGCCATGTTGGTAGGGGAAAAGAGTTCGTATGACAAATTCTTGGTAAAGTCAAGAAGCTAACTCATGCTATTAGCACATGTAAAGCATATAAAGTATTTTCCTAGTAGACTAGAGCAGGCCAAAACTACAAAAACGTGCGGCGGCCATGTTGGTAGGGGAAAAGAGTCCGTACGACAAATTCTTGCTAAACGCAAGAAGCTAACGCACGATTTTAGCACATATAAAGCACACCAGCAGATTAACGTCTGTATACGGGATCCAATTTCCCGACCTAGAAACAATAGAACATCGAACCAACGAGATAAAATCTGTTTCAGAATGTTCCATTCACCGACAGACAATAATCACGTCTTTCCAATTCTGACGAATACTTTTTTTGGTAGTTTTTTTAGTAGGAAACTTTTAATAGTATTTTATAGTAGACAAGAGCAGGCCTAAACGCCTTCTGTAGTCTACTACAAAAACGTACGTCGGCCATGTTGGCAGGGTAAAAGAGTACGTACGACAAATCTGCATCCTTGTTCAGATCTATACGCCAACAACAACCCCGAGTGCGTCTCCAGATTGACATTTTTTTGTCTTTTTGTCCAACAGTATATAGCCTAGCATGCCAGATTTTGAATGTAACGTCCTTGTGTCGCTAACCGCAGTCTCTGACTTTACTGCCTGACATCCAAGAGGCGATTACGGTTGCGGGGGGGATGTATTTAAAGCCTGACTTATATATTTTTTTCTTTTCTACTTGACCACAGAACGAGAGATGAATGCGTAGCGCTCTTTGATTAGGGGGAAACGGCATTGGCGGCGTTGGCGAAGACAAAGCATAGCTCAGCTAGTTTTTTTTCACTCAGGAATGTTTTCATGTCACATAAGCCTGAACTGAAAGTAGAATTTTGTCGGCTTTAACGTGTCAGGAAGTGAAGACATTTTTTTCTCAATGGTTTTAATTTCAGTTCTGAGAAAAAGTTCTACTTCCTGCTTTCGTCCCCTTTTGAAATGCGTCACGCCATCTGTTTATTTGCCGTGTTTTCATCACGTTATGAATATTTCCCCACATCGTCGTTGAATATTCATGAAGCGGCCATTTGGCAGCCATCCGGTGGGCGAGGGGAGTGCCACCGGTTGCCGCGTGAACAGATTAGCATATTAATGATATAAATGCCGTATAATGAACGCGTGGGAGTGGATTACGTACGGGAATTATTGTCAGTGGGGAGAAAGAATCCGGCTAATGATGTCCAAATGTCCCTCGATATGGTTTTTGCAGTGTGCATGTCACTCCTAGGCCTTCAGTAGTGCTATGTCTGAATAATCAACTGTGAATGTGGTGTGATATTACAACATGTGCACTAGATAATAATAATGCGTTTGATTTCTCAGCGCCTTTCAAAAATCTCATGGTCACTTTACAGTCACAGGATCAGTTTTATGTGGGTGAGTAGCGGGAATTGGAAATATGACGCCATTCCCGAATTAGTTCAGGTTTTGTTTTTTTGCAGTGAATGAGTTAATGATAATTCATGGACAAAAGTATAGTTAGCATTCGTCTGTGATTCAGATATTTTTAGGCCAACAGAGAAGGCCTTGCAGGCCTTGACGGCCCACCATTGTTTTTTTGAAATTTTGTACCTGTTCTGGCTGAATTAACCCTAATCCTGCTGTAAAAATTCACTCCAATGTTGAGGTTTTATCAATTTGATCTATTTTTACTTTGGGTTCTTCGCGAACACATTCGGTTCTCTAGATTCAGATGCAAACTAGCAACGGCAGATATCCGGGTGCTCAAGCTCTAGTCCCAGATCTCGTATCGCAACCTTGACATGAGGCGCACCGGTGACATTCTCTTGATGGAGATTCATGTCGACACGCCAACCCCCACGTTGACATGCCGCATCTCTGTCAGACCAACCTATCCCCTCCCCCCGTTAGCTTGTGAACCGTTAGATTTTCTTGAACCTTCTTACCCCCCCTCCCCCAACCCCCAAACCCCACCCTGTGCGGGTTTTCAGTTTCTATCTTTCGGAAAGGACCCTTCACGAGATTGACTTTGCCGCATCGTTTGATGCGGAGTAGTCATTTGAGGACACGCTGCAGATGGTTCGCGGATTGACATACAGCAGACTTTCAAAATAAAACACACACACACACACATGCTGAATAATTCACCGCAATGTGGTTAATTCATACATCAAATACACTTTGCAAATGTGAATGCGAGTCCACCACATTTGGGAAGATAAAAAAGAAATAAACAATAATATCATCATAATAATATATAATATATACTTTAATATATATAATATATCATATAATATACATAATATATACTGTTTTAACCTCATTCACTGACATTCACAAATTTATTCAGGAATAAAAAATATGACAGAGCGCATTCCCGAATTTGTTTGGGTTTTGTTTTTTTTTTCTTGTTTGGGTGCCAATAAAGCGCTGGCCTTGGCCTCTGGCAATGTTTTCCTTTTCCACCAGGGGGCATCATTTCCTTTTTTCCATGGTTGTTCCAGTTTCAGCTGTTGTTAAGGCGCTATATAAACCAATGTGTATGTATTGCATTGTATTTTGTACATCCGCCCCCATTTCAAGCTCCTATAACTCCAGACCCATATAATTTAGGAATTATTTTTTTCTGATGAAATAAGAGAGTCTAAGGTTTCTAACGCTGTATTGAATGTTTGTATTGTATTGTATTGTCCTAAAACACAATATTATGTGGGTCCCGGAATTCGAATGACAGTGACAAAAACCCTGGCACTGGAGCAGACACATTTTTGCACATGGTCTGGTAGTGAATGAGTGAATCGCAAAATGCCGAATTAGCATTAGCATATTTCGACCTCTCAGGGTCGGCTTGTAGGCTGTCTCACAACTGTTTTCTGCTCATTTGCATCCCATTAGGCTGCTTTTGTTTCCGTAGTCCTTGGAGATGAATCATTCTACTTAAACTCGTATTCTCTTGAGTGTTTCGGCGCAATTAGGCTACATCATAACGTTTTGTTGTTGTTGATGTTATTCGCAGTGCTGGCTACTTTCCGAGGAACCGTACAACATGGCCTCCCGTTGGAAATCGGCGACACGGTGCAGATCCTGGAAAAATGTGAAGGTGGGTCATGAGATTTTAGATGAAATGTATGGGGGGTGCACCCCCTAATCAATCAATCAAATGAACAGTTGTCTTCCGAGGGAGCTCAGTGATTTTCCAGTTTTGCTGTCATTCCCATTTAGCTGTAGCATCTTGTAATATCGCAAAAGCAGATGTTATATTTTGTAATTTTTTGGGGTGGTTTTTCGCGGTACGTCAGTGCCAAATGGCTCGTGGAGTAGGTCAGGGGTCACTCTTTAAAATAAATGGCTCAATGTACACAACACTGTTCCTATTGTGAAACATGGAAATAGCCTGTTATGCTCTGTGGCTGCTTTGCTTCTCCTTGCACTGGGTGTTTTCAATTTTATTATATTCTGGTTTTGCTTGTGTGTTATGTATGTTTTATTTAGGATGAAAACAGTCATATAATACTTTGAAATGATAATAATGACAATAATGTGAGGGAACTATTTTGTTGGGTTTGCATCATTCGTTCTGTTAATTGTGCTTTTTTGTTGCAATTGTGGGGAAGCCATTTTCATTTGAGCAAAATGCAGAAAAAAGGAACAAAAAAATTCTAACTAAAAAAATAGTTTCCAAACGAATAATAAATGTAAAAAAATACATAAATAAATATATACATAAAAAAGAATATATTCAAAGTAAATAAATGGATCAAAAATAAATACAAACATTCTAAATGAATAAATTGATTCAAAACGAATAAAAAAAAAAAAAATATATATATATATATATATATATTAATAATAAATAAATGGATCAAAAATAAATACATCCAAAAATCCTAAATAAATACATTGATTCGAAAATAATATTAACAATATATAAATACATAAATAAATAAAGAAATAAGCAAATATGTACATAAAAAAGAATATATATAAAAAAATTAATCGATAAAAAAAATAAACTGATAAACAAATAAATAAATACATACATACATAAATAAACAAATAAATAAATAAATATAATGGAAAAAATAACAAGTAAATGAATAAATACATAAATAAATAAATGCAAAAATAACAAGTAAATAAACAAACACATAAATAAATTAATAAATTCAATAGATTCAATAAATAAATAAATACATAAATAAATAAATAAATAAATAAATAAACGCACAAGCAAATACATAAATAAATACGTAAATAAATAAATTCATGAACACGTAAATAAATGTTATGTTAGCCCGCCCAGTGGAAAGGTCCCCCCCAGAAAGCAGCCGCTAGATCGACAGGCGGCGCGACACTGGCGGAGACATGGGGCTAATGGTTCTGTCATCGCGTCGATTCCGCCGTTGACACTTCAAAACACCGGCAAAGTGTTGACGCCGACGGGCTGACGCGCGTCCCACACCCCCCTCCCTCTCCCCCGCTCTCCGCGTCAGCAATTTTGACTTTGAACATCGCTCTCTTGACGCGTTTATTTATTTATTGTACGATGTTATTGCCACGGATGCGTTTCAAGCCGGATGCTAACATACGACAAGTAACGTCGTAGCGTCCAATATGATAAATGATAAATCCCACGCCGTCTGCTAGTGTGCCGTACTACTCCCAACGCCCCCCCCCCCCCCCCAACCACCTCCCATATAAAAACAGATCACCATTCATGGTGACACCCCCGAAAATAACAAACACCTTTTGGTTCCTACAGGTTGGTACAGAGGATTCATCTTGAAGAATCCGATGGTCAAGGTAGATACTCCATGGACACGCCCCCTTCCATTGATCACATGACCTAAATCTATCAGATAGCTAGCGAGCTAGACAGCCATATTATTAAATGTGATGTTGCCCCCCCCCACAGGGTATCTTCCCCACTAGTTACATCCACCTGAAAAATGCCCACGTGAAGAATAAAGGGCAATTTGAGACCGTCCTCGCCGTGGAGGACTCGGTCATCACCGAGATGACGTTGACGTTGCGCGACTGGGGGGCTATGTGGAAGCAACTCTACGTGGTACCGATTCCCGATTTTATCACTGGACTATTTCGCCCGATCTACCGCGTTTGTCGTCACCGCCATTCCCGTTTCTGATCCCAATCCCAGAAGAACGAGGGAGATTTGTTCCACCGTCTTTGGCACGTGATGAATGAAATCCTGGACCTGAGGAGGCAAGTCCTGGTGGGCCACCTCACCCACGACCGCATGAGGGACGTCAAGCAGCACATCACGGCCCGTTTGGATTGGGGTAACGAGTGAGTCGCTCCTGTCTTCTACCTGTCTTGTTTTACCGCCCCCCTTTGATGCTAAGTGGGGCGATCAATAAATAATAGCGCTCTGGATTTCGGGGTCTTTCCGGGACAATCTCAGAAGCAGCAAACACACCCTAGATCGATTTTACAGACTTGTTCTGGTCAATGACCATCTACGCTGTGCATTGTCTGTAGGCAACTGGGTTTGGACCTGGTCCCTAGACAGGAGTTCAGTATGGTGGACCCGGATGAAATCAGCGTGACGGAACTTTACAGACTGGTGAGTGCTGAGCAAGGATGTAAACATGTCATTCATTGAATGCGTACCCTTATAATGCGGTGCGCCTTATGTATGGAAAAGGTTTTAAAATATATCATTCATTGAAGGTGCCCCTTATAATGCGGTGCGCCCTATGTATGGAAAAGTTTTTTTTTTTTCAATATGTCATTCATTAAAGTTGTCCCTGATAATGCGGTGCGCCTTATGTATGAAAAAAGTTTTAAAATATGTCATCCATTGAATGTGATCTCTTATAATGCGGTGCACCTTATGTATGGAAAAGGTTTTAAAATATGTCATTCATTGAAGGTGCCTCTTATAATGCGGTGCGCCTTATGTATGAAAAAAGTTTTAAAATATGTCATCCATTGAATGTGATCTCTTATAATGCGGTGCGCCTTGTGCATGGAAAAGATTTTAAAATATGTCATTCATTGAAGGTGCCCCTTATAATGCGGTGCGCCCTATGGATAGAAAAGTTTTAAAATATGTCATTTATTGAAGGTGCCCCTTATAATGCGGTGCACCTTATGTATGGAAAACATTAAAATATGTCATTCATTGAAGGTGCCCCTTATAATGCGGTGCGCCCTATGTATAGAAAAGTTTTAAAATATGTCATTTATTGAAGGTGCCCCTTATAATGCGGTGCACCTTATGTATGGAAAACATATTAAAATATGTCATTCATTGAAGGTGCCCCTTATAATGCGGTGCGCCCTATGTATAGAAAAGTTTTAAAATATGTCATTTATTGAAAGTGCCCCTTATAATGCGGTGCACCTTATGTATGGAAAACATATTAAAATATGTGATTCATTGAAGTGGCCCTTATAATGCGGTCCGCCTTATGTATGGAAAACGTTTTAAAATAGGTCATTCATTGAATGCGATCCCATATAATGCGGTGCACCTTATGTATAGAAAAGGTTTGTCATTTTTTGACAGTGCGCCTTATATTCCAGAAAATACTGTAATTTTTTTTCCCCATACCACTTCATTCTTTGAACGGCGTTTGAGACGACAAGTCAAACGGGTGCACGATTTATCAAAGTCGGAGCGTTTGGGTATTCATTTTCATAACTTAGTTCTGCGTGCTTTGCCTTCACATCTCGGGAGTGCTGTTACCATGACAACCACCCCTCCGATACACTGTAAGGAAATATCGTACACACACACAGAGTGTACTCTCGTGGGGTTTGGGGGGGTAATTGAAACGCTTAATCCATCTGCTTCTTTTTGTTGTGGTTATTGTTTGGGTGTAATATGCGGGTGTTACACGGTTGAGAACAAAAAATGTCTTCGCACCCAAAAAAAAAAAAAACATCAAAAGATGACAAATAAATGCGATTATCCGGTTTTGAGATTGTTCCATTAATGGGATTTGTCCACACCCCCATCCCCGCCGCCCCCCCTATTTTGCTCCTTCGCAGATGGAGCATCGACATCGCAAGAAGGAGACGCCGACACCCGCCAGCACCCATCATTTGTTCGTCCACGTCAAGAGTTTGATGAGCGCCAACTTGGGGGAGGAGCTGGAAGTCTTTTTTCACATCTATGACGGGCGGGAGAACCGGCCACTCAGGTAAGGGGGCTCGCTCGGGGAGGAGGGTCTAATGCTTATACAGTGATATCTCAGTTTACGAACTTTTCGCCTTACGAACATTAATTTTGCGAAAATATAATCTTGGCATACAAACTAGTTTTCGGTAAGCAAACCAAACCATACGCAGCGCCACGGTGGCTGGCGGGCTAGTTTTCATCACCCCTTTCCTTGAGTGCATATGTGGTTTGTTATCGAGTGGAGTACTTTTGCTATTTTGGGACGTAAAAAGACCCCATCACATCCATTGACAACTATCATCACAAAGGTAAATAAAACGACTTTATTACAATACAGTTTATTTCTTTAATTACAATACAATAGCACATTTGTTATAATAATAATAATAATAATAATAATAATAATAATAATAATAATAATAATAATAATAATAATGATAATAAGCATAATCATCATCATCATCATCATCATCATCATCATCATCATCATCATCATCATCATAATAATACATTTCATTTATCAGCGCCTTTCAAAACACTCAGTCACATTACAGTCACAGGATAAGTTTTTCTGTAGGTGAGCAGCGGCAGCCACATGCGCAAATAGATAGAAAGCTACATAAAATGAGGTATATTTTGTGTAGTTTTAAGGCTTATTTCATAGAAAATTGTTTTTTCGGGACCTGAGAACACATTATCCTCATTTTAATGGTTTTCTATAAGAAATTAATGTTTGGAATACACACTTTTCCCCTTTCTGGGAACCAATTCAGTTCATAAACTGAGGTCTCACTGTAGCTTAATATGTGAAATGCATTGAAATCATCTTGTTAAATGTGGATGGATTGAGCTAGCCAAAGATGCTATGTTTGCATCTAAGCTACGATTGCATCACTTATCTTCAATGGGGGGCGAGGGGGGGGGGGGGGGTCCATGGCACCCTGCCAAAGTTGTCTGTCGGCACAAGTAAACAGACACACATTGACACCGGCCGGCTGGCGGGGAGCCATTTCACCGCTTGAGCGTCGCCGACCAGATGGGGGTCCGACGCGTTGCCTTAGCGCCATGCAACACGGCCTTTTGAGTACAATGCCACAGCGTAACCTTTTCACACTTTTATCGTCGCGTTTTTGGGTTTGCTTATGCCAGTGTGACCCCACCCCCTTTTCACATCCCACCCAACGGCCCCCAATGCAATTATCGAGATCAGCGGAGGGAACGGCGGGTAGTCGGCGAGCCCGCAGGGAAGGGAATCCGGCCATGTTGTGTTCATACGAGCGCTGATATAGCGAGATATGAACACACCACGGCTGGGCGGGGGTCTGGGGCGCCGCAAGGGACGGGGGGGGGGGGGGGGGGGTGAGGACGCGTGGCTCGCTCTTAATTGCCGGTTTGAACAATGGATGGCTAATTAAGGTGGAAGAAAAAACGGTGTCTGGTGCACAGGAATCTGTCTGCGGTAATTGTTGCTAATTCCCAAATGAAGATAAAATGGGGGTGGGGGGGCCGGTTCTGTCATTCAAACGTATGTACCAAAAAAAAGTGTCGCGCTTTGGCAGTGCTTGGACTCGCTCGCCTCGTGGACAAGTAGCTGTGGCGTATTACAAGCCTTGGTCTATGCTTATCGCCCCGACTGTGAAAGTCACCTAACCGGATTAGTAGCCCCCCCGTTCCGGCTAGCCTTGCCACTGGCATTGCCCAGCAGGACGCCTCGGCCGCTTTTTTTTTCAGTGCAGCAGTGCTAATGCGAGTTGTCCTTTCTGCTTTTGCCCGTCATGCGCTTTTATGTTCTGGTCGTTACAACTTAAACATATGAAGCAACGTACGAACAAATTCACCTTACAAACGACTGCTCCGAACGTATCATAAGTAGGCCTGGGTAGGTAAGTAGTTAGCTAGGTAGGTAAGTAGCTACCTAGGTTGCTACTTACCTACCTAGCTAGCTACTAGGTAGGTAAGTAGCTACTTCGGTTGCTACTTACCTACCAGAGCCTACTTACCTAGCTAGCTAGCTAGGAGGCTCTGGTAGGTAAGTAGCAAGCCAGCTACTTATCTAGCTAGCTAGCTACATATCTATGTATGTATTTATGTATTTATTTATTAGCTAGGTTGCTACTTACCTCCCTACCTAGCTCGCTACATAACTACCAGAGCCGGCTTACTTACCTAGCTAGCTACTTACCTACCTAGCTAGCTACTTCGCTAGCTAGCTACACATCTAGGTATGTATTTATTTATTTATCAGGTGGGTACTTAGCAGGGTAGGTAGTACCTACCTAGCTAGCTATGTACCTACCAGAGCCTACTTACCTACCTAGCTAGCAACTTACCTAGCTAGCTAGTTACTTATGTATGTATGTATTTATTTATTAGCTAGGTAGGTACTTACCTACCTACCGAGCTACTTAAATACCAGAGCCTACTTCCCTACCTAGCTAGCTACTTAGATAGCTAGCTAACTGCATATCTATGTCTGTATTTATTTATTTATTTATTAGCTAGCTACCTAACAATTATTATTACCTAGCTAGCTACTTACATACCAGAGTTCTTACATACTAAGTTAGCTAGCTACATATGTATGTATGTATGTATGTATTTATTTATTAGCTAGGTAGGTATATACCTTCCTACCTAGCTAGCTACGGACCTCCCAGAGCCTACTTACCTAGCTATGTAGCTACTTCCCTAGCTATCTAGCAACGTCCCCAGTTTTCTAGCTACTTCCCTAGTTAGCTAGCTACTACCCTAGCTAGCTAGGTACATATCTATGTATGTATTTATTTATTTAGTAACATATTTATTTATGTATTGATCCTTTTGTGTATTTGTTTCCTTTGCCATTTATTTATTTATTTGTGTGTTTATTTATTTCTCTGTTTATTTATTTGTTTTAAAAGCCAACTTAATCCATTTTATTTGCATATACCGCGTTGACAATCACGTTTCTCTCCGCTTTCTGTTCTTGCTTCAGCGAAAGGTTCTTTGTCAGGCTGAATAAAAATGGCTTGCCCAAGTCGCCGGAAAAAACGGAAAGACACAGCACCCTGTTTGTGGTAAGCGACGAAAGAGATTACCGTCGCCACGGCGTTGCCGTCGTGTCCGAAATGAGTTTTTTTTTTTGTATTCCCAACAGGATTTGGGAAGCAGCGATTTGCGCAAAGATGTCTACATCGTCGTGCACATCATCAGAATAGGTAAGCAGGAACACACAGTCACCCCCCCCCCCTTTTTACCTGTTGTAATGCATCCCCCATTTTGGCGTAGGGAGAATGGGCGCCGGGGAGAAGAAAAACCAGTGTAGCGTTCAATACCGCCGCCCGTTCGGCTGCGCCGTCGTCAGCATCGCCGATCTGCTCACGGCGGATTCCAAGGACGACCACCTGCTCAAGGTTTACGCGTAAGTAGACGACCACGAAAAAAAAAACAGACCAAAAATTTTTTGGTATTTTTTAACATTTTTGGTGTCTCAGGAGTAACACAGAAAGCGAGTGGCACCAAATTCATGAGAACATCATCAAAAAGGTCAATTCCAGATACAACCTATCCGGATCGAACACGGGTAAGCCATCATAATACCTAAAATCTGATGGGTAATGGATTTGTGATGGGTTGGGAAAAATAATGTCGCATTAAATCACCAAAGTCAAAGTCGGCGTGAGATCAGTCTGTTTCCGCTCCATCTGAGTCACCGTGTTGTCTGTCTGTACGCTTCAAGGTTCTTCTTTTTGGGTGGGGGGAGTGGTGGTGAAAGGGGGGATTCATAGCCTCACGAGGCCGTCTCCGCAGGAAGCTTGCAAGCGCTTGCAAAATGCATTCACGCGCTTGATATAAATAGCCGTCGACGGGGAATACTGAGAATCAGCAGTTTCCCGTGACAACAGGTTGGCCGGAGATGTACCCCCACCGCCTCCCCAAGAACAAAAAAACTGCGAAACTGGAAGCGTTACAAAGATGCAACCCGAGATTGTGCCTCTTTGTCACATTTGTACTGAGTCAGCATCTGTTTTCCCCTTCCGTCAGAGGACAAATGAGGACTTGGCCAAAACTCAGGAATAGATGTTCATTTATCACATTATTATTATTATTATTATTATTATTATTATTATTATTATTATTATTATTATTAGTAGTAGTAGTAGTAGTAGTAGTAGTAGTAGTAGTGCTAGTAATGATATTAATATTAATATTAATATTAATATTAATATTAATATTAATATTGTTGTGTTTTTTATAGCGCACACACAAAAATATTTTTGGATGGCAGACAAAAAATAATTATGACATATAATATTATTATTATTATTATTATTATTATTGTGGTTTTTACAGCGCACACATATACATATTTTTGGATGGCAGCAATATTAATATGAATATGAATATTAATATTGGTGTTGTGTTTTTTATAGCGCACACACAAAAATGTTTTTGGATAGCAGACAAAAAATATTTATGACATATAATATTATTATTATTATTACTATTATTATTATTATTATTATTATTATTATTATTATTATTATTATTGTGGTTTTTACAGCGCACACACTCACACATATTTTTGGATGGCAGCAAAAAAAATATTTATGACATATATTATTATTATTTGTTTTTTTTTACAGCGCACACGTATTTTTGGACAGCAGAAAGAAATATTTAAGACATATATTATTATTATTTTTTTTAAATATTGTTCTTATGCTTTTTTTACAGTACACACACGCATTTTTGGACATTATGACATATATTATTATTATGATTAGGATTATGATTATTTGTTTTGTTTTTTTGACAGCACACACACATAATATTTTTGGATGGCAGGAATTTTTTTGCCATATTATTTATTTATTTATTTATTTATTTATTTATTTATTTTAATTGTTCTTATGTGTTATTGCTCCAGTAAATATCCTTTGTAGCATCGTGTTCATAATAAATTGATGACATAAATTATTATTATTATTATTATTAATTTGTTTTTTAATATAATTTTTCTTGTATTATTTTACTGCACACAAGCACATCAATATTTTTAGAAGTCAGGAAAAATATTTATGACATAAATTACTATTATTATTTAAAAAAAAAAATATATATATATAAT
Source organism: Hippocampus bargibanti (assembly GCF_051943395.1). Taxonomy (NCBI): domain Eukaryota; kingdom Metazoa; phylum Chordata; class Actinopteri; order Syngnathiformes; family Syngnathidae; genus Hippocampus; species Hippocampus bargibanti. Next base: position 4,882,895 of record NC_142755.1, read on the forward strand.
TGTTATTTTGTGTTATATTACTGCGCACAAGCACATAAATATTTTTGGAAGTCAGGAAAAATATTATTATTATTATTATTATTATTATTAGTTTGTTTTGACAGCACGCACACGTAATATTTTTGGATGGCAGGAAACAATATTTATGACATTTATTTTTGGACAGCACAAAGCCGAAAGGAAAAGAAGAGTCACACACCCATACATTTGGACGGCAGAAAAACAACCTAATAATAATAATAATAATAATAATAATAATAATAATAATAATAATAATAATAATAATATATGTCATAAAAATTATATATATGACATATGACATGTCTGGTTGTGTCCTCAGGGCTCGCAGTGGCTCTCCAGCTCCTCCACGGTGACATCGATCAGCTGAGGCGGGAGTACATGGTGCTCTTCACGCGTGGCGTCTCCATCACCAGGAAACTGGGCTTCTCCGACGTCATCATGCCAGGTGGGGGTCCCTCAAACGGCCATTTTGACACCAAAAAATCGGTTTACGGTCACGTGTTATTTGCTTCAAAGTTGCCCACCCCGGCGCAATATCATCTATGCGTCACATACCTTGACCCGCCTTTTCAATATCCGCAGTGGTTGCCTTGGTAACATCACCGCACGAGAGCAAATTACACCTCCTTGATTAAATATTCATCTTTATTCTCAGGTGCACGCGGTGTAGATCGGTGCCTGTCAAGTGATTCTGACACTTCGGTGGGAAGTCACCTTTGGTGTCATGCGCCACATGATTAATCTGCAAGAAAATACTTACCAAAATGTGAATATCTGAGTCGTTTCCTTTGACACTACCTGGTCTTACAGATAAAGACCAAGCGCAGCCTGCTAGTCTCTCATTGTGTGCATCTGATGACAAACCTTTTACACTCACCGCCTGTCCGCTCTCTTTGTTCTCCATTTTTTTTTTTGGACCAAGCCAAGGCTGCCCGCGGTCTTCTCTGACACCGCCCACCCCCATACTTTTTTTTCTATTGTACCCAAGGTAATTGAGTCGATGGTTACCTGCCTATTGTCACGGTTTGCAAGTGGTGGTGATGGCAGTTGTGGATCCCAAAAAGCAGGCAGGAGGAAATTGTATTAAAATAAAGTCAACAGGACCAAAATCTAAAACGTTAAAATCATTTGAACAGAAAAATGCAAAGTATCAAAAGAAAACCAAGAGTAAAAATCTGCCAAGATGAAACAAACACATGCACAGCATACAATGCATACACAAAGCATACAATGACCCGACACCGAATGGTAGTGCCGGGAGTCCTTTTGACTGCCATTGATTGGGAACGACCAGCACCTGTGCAGGTGGGGCCGACAGCGCCACCCGTTGGTCGGCAACCAGATCATGACACCTATTTTTTTTTTTCTGTGTGTGTATGCGGGGATGGCTACTGAATGTGAGTCTATAGAATGGGTTTTGTTGCTATGGTAACCACTGTCAAGAGCAGGAAGTCAATGTTGACCCTCGAGATGGTGTTTTGATACTCCTTTCACCCCCTATGTTGGAGATGGGGCATATACAGGTAACATCCGACTTACGACCGGCTCTACTTACGACCATCCGTACTTATGACCGTGACCTCCAGACCCCATTTTTTTCATTTTAATCCTACGCCTGGCAACGCGTAGGACAATTTTGGTTGGGCAGCCAGTATCTCACTCTCGCACAGCAATCGACGGTGTGATGGCACCAGAGGGGGGGGGAGATTGCGTGTCATTTAGCCTCCGAGTCTCTATTCAACATTTTGAATGGATTTCGACTTCGAACAATTTTGACTTACGACCGTCTAGTCGGAACGGAACTCGGTCGTAAGTTGGATGTTACCGTACATTCAATGTGTGTGTGTGTGTGTGTGTGTGACTGTTTAATTCGATTGTATTTTATATCTTTATTTATGTACCCCCCCCCCCCCTTATTATGTCCCCATCTTATAGGAGAAATGCGCAATGACCTTTATGTCACCCTGGAGAAAGGCGAGTTTGAAAAAGGTGGGAAGAGTGTAGCCAGGAATGTAGAGGTCACCGTCTACTTGCTGGACATCGATGGACTAATTCTCAAGGTGGGAGAGGGCGGGGGGTCGTTGATTGGTTGTTATTTAGGTTTTTTTTTACTAGAAGATGGCGCCGCGAGAGTGGCTGTCTTTCCAGCAGTTCCTGTATTTTGTTTTTCGACTTCATTCTTTCCTTTCCTCTCCCTTTAATGCTATGTAGAGTTAACGCTGGTGCGAATGGCTGCCGCTGCTCGCCCGCACAAAAAAAATCCAGTGACTGTAAAGTGTCCTTGAGAGTTTTTAAAGGCGCTTAGAAATTATATGTATTATTATTATTTTGTCCATTTTGAGATGATGTATTGGGCATTTCCAAAGGGAAGTTGACTCATGCAAACACCCCCCCAATTCAAGCTATGAGTTAACCTAGCTTGCGCCTCTAGCGTGTTGCTCATCTCCAGTACTTCCGCTAAATTTTTCATATCGGCCAAAAAAAAAAAAAAATATTAATAAATATAAACCACGTCATCCCTATTATTAAAAAATCCGACTTCAACGGACAGTTAGGAAGGCGGACAAAAATCATTAGCACCGCCCTACCCACTCTCGAGGAAAGAATCAAAACAAGGGTGCGGAAAATCCTCCTAGACCCTCCCGATCCTGCCCACCACCTTTTCCAGCAACTCCCATCAGGCGCTAAATCACGCAAACATTTAAACAGCTTCTTCCCCCGTTGCCATTAACTCTCTAAACAGTGACCCAAAAATAACTGTATCGTGCCTCTATGCAATTTTTTTAATGATGATACTAGTGCAACCGGTGACAAATTCATTGTGTGTTCTACATACTTTGCAATTAAAAAAAAAATGATTCTGATTCTGATTTTTCCCCCCTTTCCTTTAGAGTCAAGTTGCCGCCGGGTCAGGGGAACCAGGTGGTGATGACTACCACTCTTTGGTGCTCTACCATAACAATAGTCCAAGATGGGCGGAGCAGATCAAACTACCTATCCCCGTGGACATGTTCCGGGGGTCCCACGTGCGCTTTGAGTTCCGACATTGCTCCAGTAAGTAGCCTTTGTAGCATCGAGTTCCTATTAAAACATGCATTTAGAACTTGCTCCTTTTAAAAAACGACATCATTAATGGGGATGAAAATTAGCTAACTGGCCGGCGAGCTAGCTATATGGCTAGTTATCTATTAGTTATAGAGCTAGTTGTCTAGCCGTCCAGCTGGCTATCTATTGGTTATCTATTAGCTAGCTTGCTTTCTATCTATTTACTTCTGGGTTGAGTGAACGCTGGCGCGTGTGTCTGCCGCTGCTCACCCACAGAAAAACCTATCCTGTGACTGAAAAGTGACCTTGAGAGTTTTGAAAGGTGCTTATAAATGAAATGTATTATTATTATTTAAAGAAAAAATAAATCAATGAATAAAACAAAATGGCACCCCTGCTGGGTTTGTTTACATGTAGCGTCTAATTCAAAATGGCCGCCCACAGACTTGAATAAATGGTTGTTTTTCTTCTTCTTTTATTTCAATTCTATCATGTTATTCACGATTCCAGCCAAAGAGAAAGGAGAGAAGAAGCTTTTCGGCTATTCTTTTGTGCCGCTGATGCAAGAGGACGGGAGGACTTTGCCAGATGGCACACATGAGCTCATTATCCACAAGGTACCGCGCGACCGACCGACCTTCACATCCTAACAAAGTTAGCATGTGAAGGTTTTATTTTGAAATATATTTTTTTTACAATTTTAAAATCTTTGAAACCTGCCGTTATTTCATTTACTAGTCCCTTTTTTTATTTGGTTCTGGCCTCTTCACCCCCCGCCCTGTATTCATGCTAACTAGCTAGCTATTTGTGTACGTCTCACAGATTACCACCACGCAGAGGATGATTATGTGATTCACGCTTTCCATGTGGTTATCGTCTCACTATTTGGCAACGCCGGCTGCGACCGAGCCAAACTCGCGTTAAACCGTTAAAAATTCTCACTGTGCGGAGGCTTTAAGAAGCTAACGCCGGGTTAGCGACTACTACTGCTGCACATTCATCGCCCCAAACCGTTTTACTGGTGACGCATCAAAAGCAAAGAAACCATTCCCAAAAATGGTCATTTAAAAATGGGTTTTAATTGCAGCCTGCGTCCTCCGCTGTGGGGGGAAAAAGAGGGGGGTGCGTGCGCAAACCTCAGGGTCCGTGCGCACAATGACGCGCGCCGCCCATTGATTCGTTTCTCAGCCGACGGGTCAACCAATGTCTCATTTTTTTCTGCTTATTTTGGGTGTCATTTATTTTTACCCCGTTACTCGCTAAAGGCTATTAAACTGTTTCCTTGACTTGGTTGGGGGAGGTGGGGAGGGGGTAGTAATGTCAGATGAAAGTTGCTTAAAATCTCACTGAAAACATACATGGCCTACTTTCCCGTCAGACCCAAAATAGATGCTGAAGCAGCAGTCCGTAGCGTGCGCTAGCTAAGATGGCCTCAGAGTGTCAATCAAACGACATTGCCCCGCCCCCCCAACATCGACCCCTACCTCTCTAAAACACAAAAAGGCAAAAAATATGACGATTTGCTAATTCAATGCAGACATCTGAGACCTTTTTTTTTTCCAATCAATTGCGCTCGTCAATTTTTGCTATGTACACTATAGGCGGAAAAAAATCATAAAAATAAGAAATGTGCTTAACTCATTCACTCCCATTCACGAATTTGTATTAGTTTGTGTAAAATCTTAGTTTGTGTAACGAAAGTCTGTTAGCTTAATGCTGCATATAATGTGATCTTGAGAGTTTTGAAAGGCGCTTATAAATGAAATGTATCAGTATTATTATTATTATTGTTATTATTATTAGCTAGCGCGCTGGCTATCTGTTAGCGATCTATCCAGCTGGCTAGCTATCTATTAACTGTCTAGCTTGTTAGCTGGCTTACAATTAGCTATTATCAAGCTAACTGGCTATCTATTAGCTATCTAATAGCTAGCTAGCTAGCTTTTTATTAATTTGAGTTATTCTGGGTTGAGTGAACGCTGGCGCGTGTGGCCGCCGCTCCTCACTCAGAATAACTGATCCAGTGACTGTAAAGTGACCTTGAGAGTTTAGAAAGGCGCTTAGGAGGAGGGCTAACGGAAATTAGCATTGAGGTTATTAAACATGAACTAGTTATTCATGAACTCATTCACTGCCATTCCCGAATTTATTCGGGTATTTGAAATATAATGTGGAGCGTCATTCCCGAATTTTTTCTTGTTTTTTTTCCATGCTTGGGTGCAGATAAAGCGCTGGCCAGACCTCTGGCTAAGTTATTTTTTCTCTTCCACGAGGGAGCAGCATTTGCCTTTTGTCTATATTAGAGCTTTGTTACAGCTTCAGCTATACTGTATAAATCAATCCACATGTATTGTATTATATTTTGTACATCTGCCCCCATTTTAAGCTCAGATAACTCCAGACTCATATAATTTAGGAATTAACTCTTTTTTTCTGATAAAAGAAGAGCGTCTGAGGTTTCTAACGCTGTATTTAATGTTCATGTAGTCCTAAAATGCAATATTCTGTGGGTCCTGGAATTCGAGTGACAATGACAAAAACCCTGGCGCTGGAGTGGACACGTTTTTGAACATCATCTGGCAGTGAATGAGTTAAAAAAATGCTTGACAATAGAAAATAGAACTTTATCCATATTTTCAAAGCTTTTTTTCTTGTGTCCAGTGCGAGGAGAACACCAACCTGTCGGACTGCGCACGTTATCTGAAGCTGCCGTTCTCCAAGGCTAACATCTCATCCAACAACCAAACGCTAAAAGGGCCTAAGGAGTCTTTTTGGATTACCAGCTTCCTCTGCTCTACCAAACTCACGCAAAACGGTAACAAAAAAGTCATTTTCAGGATTAAAAAAGGGGGTAATCGTAATGTATATATTATTTATCCTCTGCCAAGAATTGATGTTATTACTGAGGTTGACACAGAAAGGAAAAAAAATGCTTGAAGCGGTGCAATTTTTGCATGTTTCTTTTCATAGAGCATCGACTGCTTTTGACAGAGCAAAAGGTAAACCGCTCATCCGCGGAAAAAAACGTTTCCGAGCCACGACAAAAAAAGAAAATAGGATGTTTCTGGTTTCATCGAATCTGAAGAGACAGTTAAAAGACTCATGCAGATTCATGTTTTATTCATGCGTACATCGGGGGTTTGGGGGGGATGCAGGGAAATTACTTTTTTTGATGCGTCTCAACACGAAAATGTCAACATTTGTTTTCAGTGGGACGATGTTACGAATGCCGTAACTGGAGACGGCGGCGGCGGTGTCTCTATCATTACGCCTGCTTTACTTTCTCGCGTCTTGTCACCGCTGGCTTTTTAAACTCTCACGTTCAACCCGCTAATGTGTGTGTGTATGTTTGTATGACTTGTCTTGTGAGGACCACCACCATTTTATACCATACATAGTGAGGACATTTTTGACAAGTGAGGACCTTTTGGCCGATCCTTACAGGTTTTTCATTCTAAAGGCTTCTAGGTCTATATATGCATCTGTTAAAGTTTCAGAAAGGTCCTCACAAATTCATCCAAAATGATTTTTTTGGTGTGTATTTTCATTTCACTTGGATACACACACTTTTTACTCACTGTGTGTGTGTGTGTGTGTGTGTGTGTGTGTGTGTGTGTGTGTGTGTGTGTGTGTGTGTGTGTGTGTGTGTGTGTGTGCGTGCGTGGTCAATGAGAGGAAAAAGTTCATACCACAAAAAGTAAAAAAATATATATATTTTAACCAAATTCACCACAGGGGTGAGGACTTTGAATGTACCCATTCAGAAACCTCACTCCTGCTGTTATTTCAGTTTCAAGTCCACTTCTTATTTCTTTGTTTTTAAAGAAGTTGAAGTGGGATATGAGGTGGCATTTAGTGTTCAAATGTAACACTAGTTCTTCTCTAAACCGGTGGTCCTCACTCCTTATCTGGAGTTATCCGGACCTAACAAAACCAGTGAAACAGGAGTGTGTGTGTGTGTGTACCCTCAGGTGATATGCTGGACCTGTTGAAATGGCGAGCGCACCCCGAACGGATTAACGACAGCCTGTCAAAGCTGAAGGAGATCGATGGCTCGGAGATTGTTAAAGTAAGGCGGTCGCGGCAGTTGATTGACATGTCGCTCTGGCGCCGATAAAGACTATGTACGTCTTAATTCTCTCCCCGTTTCCAGTTCTTGCAAGACACTTTGGACACACTTTTTGGTATTCTGGACGAGAGCTCGCAGAGATACGGCCTCAAGGTGTTTGACTCGCTGGTAAGTGCTGTTTTGAAATAGCGCCCGTCGCCGACGCGGGAGTGAAAATGGCTGTTGGAATGTAGAAGGGGCGTGTAATCTGTCGTGTAATCGCGGTCACGCCACGCTGCGTTGATTCATTTTTAGTCTGGGAGGCATGTGTTTCTTGCTAGCAGTGATTTATCTGTTTATTATTATTATTTTTATTTCATAATAATAATGCATTTTATTTCATGCGCCTTTCAAAGCTCTCAAGGACACCTTTCAGTCACAGACAAGCATAGATACAATAATAAATACAATACAATTATAAATAGAATACAATAAATACTACTTTATTTATTCCTTTTTTTCCCCAAGAAGACCATAATAAAATACATTTTCTTAAATTTATTTATAATAATAAAAAATATTGAAAAAAATCAATGCATTAATTAATTAACTTTAGGAAAAAAGAGAATCTAAGACTTTTTACGCTGCATTAGATGTTCATGTGGTTCTAAATCTTAGTATTCTGTCCGTCCTGGAATTCAAGTGACAATGCCAAAAACCCTGGCACTGGAGTGGACACATTTTTGCACATTTCTGGCAGTCAATGAGTTTTTAATATACTGTATATTTCCATATAACGTTACACATGTATCTATACATTTGATCATATATTGGTCCTACACCTTTGCATATACAGTAAAGTCTCGTTATATCGATATCGGTTATATCGATAGTACCGCTTATTACGATAATATTTCTATGAACGCAAGGAGAAAATTACATGCGCGCAGGATCGGATATATTGATAGTCCGGTTATATCGATATTTTTTCGGACTCCCGAGAATATCGATATAACGAGACTTTACTGTAATTATATTGTCTAATACAAAATATAATGATTGTGGTTATTTATAAAAATCAAATTGCATATATTTTGTACTATATAAATGCATATATTGCATGTTACTTTTTAATATATTGCAATACACGCTGAACAGCAATCATTTGTATATTTTGCAATTTATTACAATATATCACAATATATTATGACCAATATATAATGTACAATATATGGATTCACAATGTATAATAATAATGAATTTAAAATAGAAAATATATTGGGAAATGACATGGATGACAGTATATAAAATATGTTGCATGTATTACAGTTAATATTTTGGAAAATATATCAAATTATATATACATATACAGTAAAGTCTCGTTATATCGATATTCTCGGGAGTCGGAAAAAATATCGATATAACCGGAATATCGATATATCTGCGAAATGTAAATTTTCTCCTAGAAATAGTATCGTAATAAGCAGTACTATCGATATAACCGATATCGATATAAAGAGACTTTACTGTATATACAGTAAAGTCTCGTTATATCGATATCGGATATATCGATAGTCCCGGTTATATCGATACTATTTCTATGCACGCATGGAGAAAATTACATGCAAACAGGGTCGGATATATCGATAGTCCCGGTTATATCGATATTTTTTCGGACTCCCTTGAATATCGATATAACGAGACTTTACTGTAATAAAAATATATTGTTTATTCTGTCTTCTTCTCTCCCAGGTCCACATCATCAACCTTCTCCAAGATAGCAAATTTCAGCATTTCAAGCCTGTTATGGACACCTACATCGAAAGCCATTTTGCAGGGGCTCTCTCATACAGGTGCATACTGATTTTTGGATCAATCTCAACCAAGTGGGGGCAGAGGGTGTCTACGAAAATGCTTTGGCGCCCCCTTGTGGCCACTTAAAACGATAGGAGGGAGGGTGTGGAAAAAAAAAGGTGCTACCTTTTTATGCACTCAATTTCATAGCCTGCTGTTCAGACTGGCTGTCGACTTCACGCTTGGTGTACCTGCTAAGATTGAGCGGCCACGTTTCGACACACATTCGCACACGCTACAGAAATGAACCCGAATAGATCATCGCCGCCCCCATCAATCCACATATTGAGAGTACTCAGGTGTTGTGTTTTGCTTCCAAGGGACCTGATCAAAGTCCAAAAGTGGTATGTGGACCGTATTGTGGATGCTGAGCATCAGGAGCATATTCAGCAGGTGCTCAAGGTTAGCAACCGACTCCAAGTGTATCATTGGACTCCAAAGCAATCACGACGACAAACACATCTCAGCGTTTCAGCGACTGATGGAAAATGTTCCGTTTCTCAGGCCAGCGAGTACATCTTCAAGTACATCGTCCAATCCCGCCGCCTCTTCTCCTTGGCGACGGGAGGCCAGAACGAGGAGGAGTTCCGCATCTGCATTCACGAGCTCTTCATGTCCATTCGATTCTTCCTTTCGCAGGAAAACAAAGGCACCAGTCCGGTGGCGCAAACGCAGGCACGTGTTTTGCAGATTGTTATTCTCCACTCCGGAATGATTTTGCTCATCTTACTTGGATTGCATGTGGTAGTCAATGAATGCAGATTTGTCATTTGTGATCAATATTATGGGATGCAGTATGGCAAAGAAATTATTATTATTATTATTATTATTATTATTATTAATAGTAGTAGTAGTAGTAGTAGTATTAATAGTAGTAGTAGTAGTAGTCGTAGTGGTAGGAGTGGTAATAGTGAAAATTATTATTATTATCATTATTATTATTATTATTATTAGTAGTAGTAGTAGTAGTAGTGGTGGTAGTATTAATAGTAGTAGTAGTAGTAGTAGTAGTGGTAGTAGTAGTAGTATTAATAGTAGTAGTATTATGATTACTATTATGAGTAGTAGTAGTATAAATTATTTTATGTATTTATTTGTTTGTTTAATTTATTTATTTATTTGGATGTATTTTTTATTTGTCTATTTATCTAGTTATCCATATTTATTTATTTATGTATTTATTCATTTAATTATTCATTTGTTTAATGTATCTATTATTTATATTTATTTTTTTATTTGTCTATTTATCTAGTTATCCATATTTATTAATGTGGCTATTTATTTATTTATGTTTGTGTTTATTTATGTATTTATGTGTCTATTTATCTAGTTATCTTTATTTATTTATGTATTTATTCATTTATGTATGTATGTATTTATTTAGTTGTTCATTTTTTTTGACTATTTATATATTTAGCTATATTCATTTAGTTATTTACGTGGCCGTTTATTTGTTTATGCATTTTTTTTAACATTTATTTATGTCTTTTTTTAATTTATTGATGTATTTTTTTATTATGTATATTTTTGTTAATGTATTTATGTATTTTTTTTTACATTTTATTTATGTATTTAGTCATTTATGAATATATTTATTTGTCTATTTATTTGTCCAGTTATCTGTATTTATTTATTAATTAATGCAGCAGTTTATTTATTTATTTATTTGTGCATTTATTTATTTCTCGATTTATTTATAGATTCATTATTTATATTCATCATTCATGTGTTTATTTATTTACATCGAGGCGCTTCTATCTCCGCAGGCGGTATTCCTGCGAACATTCCCGGCGGTTTACGGCGAGCTCCTAAAGATTTTCACCGTGCGGGAGGTAGCCGGTTTCGTCCGGGAGACGCTGGGCAGCCTACCCGCCGTCGTCCACGCCGACTGCCCATTGGAGGCCGTCAAGCTGCAGTGCCTGGCCAAGACGGTTGAAAGCCAACTGTACACCAACCCAGAATCGAGGTGCATCCTGTTGCCGGTGGTGTTGCGCATCCTCCAAGCTCACATGCAAGAGCAAAGAGACTTGGTCATGTGCGCTCGCATCCTCACCAGTATGCTGTCACTCATCAAGAAGGAGGAAAATGGCACCCAGGTCAGTGAGACGCCACAAATAACCCATCGGCTCTGGGAATTTACCCCACGGCAATTCCCCCGAAATACTGACCGCTAATGAGAAGTTGACATTTTGAACTTTTTTTGCCAGGAGTCGGTAATCTCAGAAGAAGTGGATCTGATCGTGGAAAGCCTGCTGGGAGTGCTGCTCAGGACCATCTTGGAAATCAGCAACCGACCGCAACCGGCTGGTCCGGCCATGAGACTTCAGTTCCAGGATGTCACTGTATGTGGAATTAATAATCAATTTCTAATTTCTAATCGCCTTGCAAAATTCTCAAGGTCACTTTACAGTCACGGGATACATTTTTTTTGGGGGTGAGCAGCGGCAGCCCCATGCGCCAGCGTTCACTCAACTTGGAAGTAACTTAAATAGATAGAAAGCTAGCTAGCTAATAGATAGACAGCTAGCTAGGTAGCGGTATAACTAATAGATAGCCAGCTAGATAGCTCGCGAGCCAGCCAGATAGCTAAATGATAGCAAATACATAGCCAGCTAGGTAGCTAGCTAGATAGCCAGCCGGGTAGTAAGCAGAATAATAATAATAATAATAATGATAATAATAATAATAATAATGATCATAATAATCATTAGTGGCTGCTATAATTATGCCAAATCATCCCCCCAAAAAGTTTTTTGCTATGTATGCAATATGTATTGCTATGTATGCATATGTATTGCTATGTATGCAATGCAGCAAAGTTATAAAAGGAAGCGGAAAGGAAAGAAAGAAAAAAGCGTTTTCACAACAGCTACAGCTGTAACAAAGCGCTTCACATAATAGTCAACACAAAGCAAAATCATAAACACAACAGGAACATAAAAACATGGACAGTTGTCCAATCTTTATGACGTTCCCCAGGTAACATCCCAGTTACGACCGGCGCGAGTTACGACCACCCGTACTTACGACCACAACCTCCAGACCTTTTTTAAAAAAAATCTACGCCTGGCACCGCAACGCGCAAGCAGCTGCCAACGCGTACTACAATTTTGGCCAGCCAGCATGTCACACGCTCGCACAGCAATCTACTGCGTGACTACACTCAATAAAGTAGTTATACTGCTTTTTTCCTTCGGGGTCCGCCTGAGTCCGAGTATGTGTCGGGCGACCTTTTCTGGCCGTTAGCAAGGAGTGCAGGGTAAGTATAACATTTATAAATGAACTGTACAGTAAACAGTTTTGTATACATTACAGGTATAGTTATATAGTTATACAGTAACAAAAATTGATAATATGAAATATAAAATGATAAAAATGACACTAATAGTTATAAAATTTGTACATGAACTGTAAACAGTTTGGTATATAAAAGTATCCAAGAGAAAAAGTTGCTTAAAAACAACAGATTGACATCGTATGCTATCCTGTCGTGTATACGTCACGTCGGCCATTTTGAATGGATTTCGACTTACGACCGTTTGACTTACGACCGTTTTGTCTGAACGGAACCCGGTCCTAACTCGGATCATACCTGTATATAAATATATATTTATATACACCCAAAATAATTTTACTGATTGTGTTTTTTGCAAGCATATTTTTTACGTTTAGGCATGAAATGAGTTCATTCAAGGCACGTATTTGCCCAATACGTGATTAACTTTGGCTACCCTGTACAATCACCATCTTCCGATTTTATGTAGCAAAACAGAAGACAGACACACTTGCTGATCGGGCTTTTTCTGTGTGTGCGCTTCCAACCCTGCCAGGGAGAGTTTGTGGCGTGTTTGTTGGCGCTGCTGCGACAGATGAGTGACAGACACTACCAGCAGTTGCTGCAGGCGTTCGGCAGCAAAGACGACTTGAGGGTAAAGGCACTCACTCGGCATCTCTGTGATTCATTCACCGTGACGGGACTGCGGCGGCGGATGAAAACCGGGAATGCTGACAAGTAGCAAGTAGCAAGCGCTCGCGCGCGTAATGCTAGTTGACAGTCGTTTAGCTCAGTAAGAATATATTCCACATTTAGATTCGGATAACTTTAGGGGAAGCCGTCATTGGGCTGTTCATTTTGCCAAATGGTGAATGTTTACTGTCAAACTAAACATAAAAACTAAGAGATTTCCATTTTGTGTGTCTAGAACAATTGCTGGCTTTTACTCTTGATTTTATTTTAGATCATACATACTGCAAATTTCCCCATTGTGGGACTATTAAAGGCTTTCTGATTCTGATTCTGACATACAGAACCCTAATTATACTCTATCTAATATTTCATTATATAATATAAGGTGGATTCCAATTATCCACATTTTTCCATGGAAAACGTTTCTCCAGAAAACACAAATGCCCCGTCTTCTTCGGTATACAGGACTTCCTCCTTCAGATCTTTACGGTGTTCAGGATTCTCATCCGACCGGAGATGTTTCCGAAAGATTGGACTGTCATGCGACTGGTTACCAACAAGTAAGCATGCCCACCTTATCGGATGTCGTTGTGCAAAGATATTTTAGATATTTGAGATATTTTAGATATATATTATATATTTGATATTTTAATATTTGACATATTTTAGATTTTATATATTTAATATATGTATATATTATATATATTTTCTATATTATATTTATTACATATTTATTATATGATAGATATTTTATACATTTCTAATTTATTTTACATATATTATATTTATATATTATATATTTTATATACTTTATATTTTTTATACTATATATTTGATATATCTATTATATATGTTATATATTAATTATGTTTTTTATATATTGTATATACTTTATATATTTGATATTATATATTATACATATATTTTCTATTATTATATTTATTACATATTTATTATATGTTAGATATTTTTTATATTTATAATTTATTTTACATTTTTTATATTTATATATTAGATTTTATATACTTTATATTTTATTTATTATATACTTTATATATTTTATATTTGATATATTTAATATATCTATTATATATTTTACATGTATATTATATTTTTTATATAATGTATATACTTTATATATTTGCTATATTATATTTATTATATATATTATATAATTTATATATTATATATTAAATATTGAGAGTTACACATTTTATTTATTTATAGTTTTTTATATTTATATATTTTATATTACATGTTTGATCTATTTTAAATATGTTTTATATAATTTATATAGTTTTATATATTTTATAAATGTTTATCTATTTTATTTTATGTATTATATATATTTTATATAATTTATGTATTATATATTAAATATTTATTGTGTGTAATTTATTTATATTTTTTTTGTATTTATATATTTGATATATTTTATGTATTTATTATATATATATTTTATTTGATATATTATACATATGTTTGATATATTTTATAATAATACATATAATGTTTTTATATTTAATTTTTTTAAAATATTTTTTATATTTAGATATTTTATATATTTATATTTTGTGGCGTTTCTTGCAGCGTCATCATCACCACCGTCCTCTACCTCTCCGAAGCGCTGAGGAAAAACTTTCTCAATGACAAGTTTGACTACAAGGTAAAATAAATAAAAATAATAAAGAAAAATGAAAAACGAAGCCCATAAGCATCTGCAAAATAGCTTTCTTTTTTTTAATGGCCTTTAAATCAAAGCGATGTTCAACGTCGGCCTGTTCGCTTGACATTTTTAGTGTGTTTTCTTCTTCCAGGTGTGGGATTCGTATTTCTACCTGTCAGTGTTGTTTATCAACCAGCCGTGCCTCCAGATGGAGTCTTTCTCTCCCTCAAAAAGAAAGAAGACGTTGGAAAAGTAAGTCTGACACGCCACAAAATGGAAAATGACGTCACGCCGACGCTCTTTGACAGGTACGGAGACATGAGGGTGATGATGGGCTGCGAGATCTTCAGCATGTGGCAGAATTTAGGTGAGGCGACCCGTCGAGGCGGGGGAAGACACGTGAAGTGAAAATCGAATGGTCGCTGGTTTTCTCTAGGGGAGCACAAGTTGAATTTCATCCCGGCGATGATCGGTCCCTTCCTGGAGGTGACGCTGGTGCCGCAGCCCGATCTGAGGAACGTCATGATCCCCATCTTCCATGATATGATGGACTGGGAGCAGAGGCGCAGTGGTAATTTCAAACAGGTACGACAAATCAGGTTGATGGGGGAACAAAATGGCGGCTCGAAATTCAAATTCATCTTTTTAAAATTTTATTTTGAAGGTGGAGGCGAAGCTCATCGACAAACTGGACAGCCTGATGTCCGAAGGCAAAGGAGATGAGACGTATAGGGAGCTCTTCAATAGCATGTGAGTTGGTGAATAACTAGCTAGCTAGCTAGCTAGCTGCTCCACGAATTTAGTTCTTCTTTTACTTTTTTAGTCGCCTCTGTAAAGCTTTTTTTTGACTTTTCAAAACAAAAAGAAATGTGATAAAACAGCGATAGTATCCTAGCAATAAGCCTTGCGGGACACCAGTCAGGGGAGTACGTGTGTGCTGTTGCGGCTAGCAAACGCAAGCTAGCTCCATTTTTAATGACTCCGAGATGAGTCGATAAGAAAATACAGTGATACCTCAGCTTACGAACTTAATTGGTTCCCAGAAAGTGTGTGTAAAGGGAAAAGTTCGTCTGCCAAACATTTATTTCTCATAAGAAACCATTAAAATGAGAATAATCCGTTCCCAGGTCCCCATAAAACATAATTTTCTACTAAATAAGCCTTAAAACTACACAAAATATACCTTATTTTATGTATAATAAATGTGCCAGCCATTGTATTATACAGTAAAGTCTCGTTATATCGATATCGGATATATCGATAGTCCCGGTTATATCGATACTATTTCTATGCACGCACGGAGAAAATTACATGCGAACAGGGTTGGATATATCGATAGTCCCGGTTATATCGATATTTTTTCGGACTCCCTTGAATATCGATATAACGAGACTTTACTGTAATTAAAGAAATAAACGGTACTGTATAATAAAGTCGTTTTATTTACCTTTGTGATGGTAGTTGACAATGGATGGTAGCAACGGTCGACTTAGCGGAATGGTACTGGGACAGCTAGGTCACACAAACACACACTTCGTTCGTGTTTTTCAATGATCTCCTTTTGTGTCCTCTTCGGCTTAACACTAGCCTGTGGTGGGGTCTTTTTCGGTCCCATAATAGCAAAAGTACTCCACTCGATAACAAACCACATCTGCACTCAATGAAAGCAGGTGTAGAAAACTAGTCCGCCACCTACCGTGGCGCTCCGTGTGGTTTGGTTCATTGACCGAAAAGTAGTTCATATTATGTATATTCTTGCGAATTTAATGTTAGTAAGGCGAAAAGTTCGTAAGCTAAAGCGTTCGTAAACTGAGGTATCGATGTACAAAGGTGAGTGCGGGGTTGTCTTCACATGGTCTCCACGTACAGTCTTGGTCCACTTTGTCCTTTCCAGGTTTGTCCTCTTTGCATTCTTTGTGTGTTAGCGTGTGTGTGTGTTTGCATCCCATTACTTGAGTGCCATGCTTTGTTAGCCTGCGTGCGCTAGCAGGACATTTCTCAGCGCTTTCTGTTTCCATTATTGTGCGGATTTTTTTTTTTTGTTTTTTTTTGGGGGGGGGACGAAAGACTAACCCTAAAACTAACTTTTGTGTGTGTGATATTAATCGTATTAATTTATCCTGCCTATGCTTTCCCACCCGGAGTAGAATTCCTCTATTTGGTCCGTATCCTAGGTAAGAGCCTCTGGTCTTATGTTCACTCCGTGTGTCGTCCTTTGTGGTCTGTAAAAACAAAAATGTCTTTTTGGGGGGGGGGGGGGGGGGGGGGGTCTTTGGATCTGCGTCATTTCCTGACCTCATCTTTCTTTTTACGGCAGCCTTTTGAAAAAGATCGAGCGTGAGACGTGGCGGGAAAGCGGAATCTCGCTCATCGCTACGGTTACTCGGTTAATGGAGAGGCTGTTGGACTACAGGTGAGGGATTGACGGGTGGGGATTATTATTTATTAACTTTATTTTCACAATCCGATTGCGCTCGTCGTCATAGGGACTGCATGAAGCTGGGGGAGGTGGACGGCAAGAAAATCGGTTGCACCGTCAGTTTGTTGGTGAGTAGAAAGTGATACGGCAAAAAAATAAAAAATAAATGGAGATTGGTGCGGTTTCATGAATTCTGGTGCTTTGCAGAACTTCTATAAAACGGAGCTCAACAAGGAGGAAATGTATATCCGGTATATACACAAGCTGTATGACCTGCATCTCAAGGCGCAGAACTACACAGGTAACGGTGTGATTTATTTTGAATATGAAAAATATATATATTTTGTTTTTGTTTTTGGGATGGTGCTTTGATTTAGTTGAAAATGCTTCATTTTAATTGTAATTTTAGTTTTAATATTAGTTTTAGTTTTTTTTTAATCCATGCATACATTTGTATTTATTTATTTGGGTATTGATGTATTTATTTATTCATTGAGGTTATTTATCTAATTGTTATTTTTTTACTTTTTACTTATTTATTTATTTATTTATTTAGTCATTATACATGTATTATTTATGATTTTTTTTAATTTTTTTTAATTCTTTGTGCATTTATTTATATGTTTATTCATTTATTTGTGCATTTATGTATTTATTTATTCATTCATTATGTATTTATTATTATTTTTATTCTTTGTGCATTTATTTATGTATTTATTTGTGCATTTATTTATTCATTCATTATGTATTTATTTGTTTAGTTATTTGCGTATTAATTTGTGTATTTATATATTCCTTTAGGTTATTTAGCAAATTATTTTTTAATTTTTAATATTTCTTTCTTTATTCATTATGTATTATTTATGACTTTATTAATTTTTTTATTCTTTGTGCATTTATTTATTTATTTATTTATGCATTTGTTTATTCATTCATTGTGTATGTATTTATTTGTATAATTATTTGCGTCTTAATTTATGTATTTATTTATTCATTGAGGTTATTTATCAAATTATTTAATTTTTTTCATGTATTAGTTTTTTACTTTTTATTCTTTCTTTATTTCTTTATTTATTCATTCATTATTTTGATGATGATTTTATTTTATTTTATTCTTTGTGCATTTATTTATCCATTTATTTATTTGGGTTTTTATTTAGGTATTTATTCATTTATTTATTTTTCAGTTATTTTCAGTCTTTTATTCATTCAGTAATATATCCCATTATTTTTATTTATTCAGCCGTATTTATTATTTATGATTTTATTTTATTTTTTAATTCTTTGTACATTTATGTATGTATGTATGTATGTATGTATGTATGTATGTATGTATGTATGTATGTATGTATGTATGTATGTATGTATGTATTCATTCATTCATTAATTTTGTTGAGTGCAAGTTGATGAAAAAGAGATGCTCATTTTTTTTGTTTTTTTTGGGGGGATGCTATTTAATAACCTTGCCCCCCCCCCCACTACCCCCCGCAGAGGCCTCGTACACCCTTTTATTGTACGACGAACTGCTGGAATGGTCCGACAGACCCTTGCGAGAGTTCCTCAACTACCCCATGCAGAGCGAATGGCAACGGAAGGAATTTTTGCACCTCACCATCGTGCAAAATTTCGATAGGGGCAAGGTGAGCAATGGAAATTGACCTTGATTAGCCATCAAATAACCCCCCTCAGTGCACACAGTTAATTTGTCTATCCGTACGTTTTTCCTTCACCATGCAGTGTTGGGAAAACGGCATCATCCTATGCAGAGAGTTGGCCAACCAGTACGAGTCTTACTATGACTATCGCAACCTCAGCAAAATGAGGGTGAGAAAACATTGGACAAATTTAATTTGATTTTCATTTCTTTTTGGGTGCCATTGATGTCTTTTTTTTGTGTCACTAGATGATGGAAGCATCGCTGTATGACAAGATCATGGACCAGCAACGGCTTGAGCCAGAATTCTTCAGGGTGGGATTCTATGGAAAGAAGTTCCCATTTTTCTTACGGGTAAGTGACCCCCAACACCCTCACAAAAAAAAAAAAATAAATAAAATATCAAAATAATGTCCTACGTGAAAAAATGTTTGCCTATGTGTCAATTCATCAATTTACGGTTTCCTCACGGGGGCCATTATGAATTAGCTATCTAGCTAGCTTTCTGCTAGCTATCTTCGAGCAGTCTATTAGCTAGCTTTCTATCTGAGTTACTTCTGGGTTGAGTGGCCTAGCTAGCTATCTGTTAGCTATCTATTAGCTAGCTAGCTTTCTATCAGAGTTAGTTAGCTCTCTATTAGCTAGTTAGCTTTCTATCCGAGTTACTTCCAGGTTGAGTGAAGGCCTAGCTAGCTGTCTGTTAGCTATATATTAGTAGCTTTAGCTAGCTTTCTATCCGAGTTACTTAGCTATCTATTAGCTGTCTATTAGCTAGCTAGCTTTCTATCTGAGTTGCTTCCAGGTTGAGTGAAGGCCTAACTAGCTATCTGTTAGCTATCTATTAAATAGCTAGCTTTCTATCCGAGTAACTTTGCTATCTATTAGCTGTCTATTAGCCAGCTAGCTTTCTATCTGAGTTGCTTCCAGGTTGAGTGAAGGCCTCGCTAGATATCTGTTAGCTATCTATTAACTAGCTAGCTTTCTATCCGAGTTCCTTATCTATCAATTAGCTGTCTATTAGCCAGCAGCTTTCTATCTGAGTTACTTCTGGGTTGAGTGAAGGCCGAGCCAGCTATCTGTAAGCTGCTATTAGATAGCTAGCTTTCTATCTGAGTTACTTCCGGGTTGAGTGAACGCTGGCGCGTGTGGCTACCGCTGCCCACCCACAGAATAACATATCCTGTGACAGTAAAGTGACCATGAGAGTTTTGAAAGGTGCTCATAAATGAAATGTATTATTATTATTATTATTATTATAAAAGCGCCCTTGAATTTTTGATATGCAGTAGCGGCTTCCTGCCACCAGAGGGCAAGCTAACCCCACGTTGCCTTTTGCTACTTTGCCCACCCACTCCTCCCTTTTAGAACAAGGAGTTTGTATGCCGAGGCCACGACTACGAAAGGCTGGAGGCCTTCCAGCAGCGGATGCTCACCGAATTCCCGCACGCCATCGCCATGCAGCACGTCAACCAACCAGACCAAACCATCTACCAAGCCGACGCGCAATGTATCCTCTTTTAACCCTCACACACACGCCATCCGAGCCGCCATGTTGTTGCATTTGGTTTCCCTTAAACAAAAAACACCCGCGTTAGATTTACAAATCTACGCCGTGACGCCCATCCCCGAAAGCCAGGATGTACTGCAGCGCGACGGCGTGCCCGACAACATCAAGAGCTTCTACAAGTTCAATCACATCTGGAGGTTCCGATATGATCGCCCCTTCCACAAAGGCACCAAAGACAAGGAGAACGAGTTCAAGGTAATCCATGAAATTATATTTTCCAGTCAGATTTTTTTTTAACTCATTCACTGCCATTCATGAATTTATTCAGGAATTGAGAATATGTGCCATTTCTGATTTTTTTTGGGAGTTTGTTTTTTTTTTTCATACTTGGGTGCAGATACAGCACAGGCCATGGCCTCTAGTAATGTATTTTTTCCTTTTCCACAAATGGGCAGTATTTCCCTTTTTTCCATCTTAACGCTTTGTTGCAGCTTCAGCTTGTTGTTAATAATAATAATAATAATAATAATAATAATAATAATAATAATAATAATAATAATAATAATAATAATAATAATAATACATTTGATTTCTAAGCGCCTTTGAAAACTCTCAAGGTCACTTTACAGTTACAGGATAAGTTTTTTTCTGTGGGTGAGCAGCGGCAGCCACATGCGCCAGCGTTAGCGCTTTGTTCCAGCTTCTGCTGTGGTTAAAGTGCTATACAATGTATTGCATTGTATTTTGTACATCCGCCCCCATTTCAAGGTCATATAACTCCAGACCCATATCATTTAGGAATTAACTCTTTTTTTCTGATAATAGAAGAGCGTCTGAGGTTTCTAACGCTGCATTTAATGTTCATGTAGTCCTAAAACTGAAGAGTTCAAGTTAGTCTTTATTAATACCCACAAATGTAAAAAAAAAATTAGGACACCGGCGTATTGACGAGCGTGCTAGCCAAACAAGCTAAGTGCAGCGATGGTCAATGGATGCTCTCCAGTGACATGTGACCAACTCTTTTAAATATCAACGTGATTTATTTTGTCCTTCTACAGAGCCTGTGGGTTGAGAGGACCACCCTGACGTTAGTCCAAAGTCTTCCCGGCATCTCGCGGTGGTTCGAGGTGGACAAACGAGAATTGGTGAGATCGATCAACAACACCCAACATGTTTTTCACATTTATGGGACATGACGTGGATTGAAAAAGTCTACACACCCGTCGTTCAGATGCCACAGTAAAAAAAAACCAGCAGGAATAATGTTTTTGCATAAGTGTACACACCCTTAAGTGGCTCTGATTCCTCCCACATTAATGTCAGCTCTTCTCGCAATCCAAATTGATCCGAGCCGCTGCTCCAATCTTGAATTTTTGCTTTTATTGTCTCCGTTGAATCATCTCTGCCTTTTGTTGGGGTGTCATGCTCCCCCAAAAATTATAATTACGTTCCTTTCATGAAAAATGATCCATTTTGTTGAGAATAATAACCTTTTTTTTTTTTTTTTCTCCGACAGCTCTTAAATACATATGTCAGCGTCGATATCTACTTTGCACGCGCGCACGTGTAAGAGCGTGCTGGGAAATTGCATATGACAAAAGCGGCGAGGACAGCTGCGCGATAGCATATGAAATATGGCACCCGCAAAAAAAAAGCTCCATTCAAGCGGATTGAAGCATCTTTGCAACCAAAAAGAAAAATAAATAGTGAAATACCCTTTTTTAATTTAAAGTCTGATATTGGAGATTGACCCAATACTAATTAGCGCTGACAAATATCCCTACCGCACCCCCTCCTCAAAGTGTCCCCGCCACACAATAAAGACAAAGATGATAAACGGCGAAAGGTGACGAAAGGCGTTTTATCGTCTCCGAGCACATTGTATCTCTTTTTGTTTTGTAGCCCGCCAACGACTCCTCTGTTAGCCGTACGCGCTAGGCAGTTTGGCTCGCTCGTTGAAAGCGCTTTAATCACTCTGCACAGCGGCGCATTAAAAGTAAACACCCGCTTATTGCCCAATACTTAAAACACAAAATGTGCAAGAAACGGTGCCCAGGTTGAAAAAAAAAAAACTGCTTCCCGAGGCATATTAGCAAATTAGCTTGTGAGCATCAGGCGCTTTGAGCTCAAATTGGAAATTAGCAACGCGATCGCACATTAAAGAAAATGCGAGTAATTGCTGACTTCAATTCGCTGAATGGAAGTAGTTGTTTGCCAGCGAGAAAGGCCGCCTTAAGGATATTGATAGCTTCCGTCTACTGCGCGGAAAATTGGTCAAGAGGGCCTGCTAGAACAGCTGGAATTTACGTGGGATGAATCAGAGGCGTTTTAGGGTGTGTACACTTATGCAATAACATGATGCCTGTTAAGTCGGAGATAAATACGTCAGTTTTGGGCAACTACGCTTCAAAGGTTAACCGAGTGTAGCTTGCTATCTATTAGCTATCTATCCGGCTGGCTAGCTAACTATTAGCTAGCTAGCGGATAATCTGGCTATCTATTAGCGATCTGGCTAGTTAGCTGGCTGTCTGTTAGCTATTTATCCAGGTAGCTAGCTAGCTAATGGCTATCTATTAGATGGCTAGCAGGTTAGCTGGCTATCTATTAGCTAGATAGCTGGCTATCTATTAGCTATCTATCCAGCTAGCTGGCTATTAGCTAGCTAGCTGGCTAGCTTTCTATCTATTTGAGTGATTCTGGGTTGAGTGAACGCCGGCGTATGTGGCTGCCGCTGCTCACCCACAGAAAAACGTATCTGTCTAACTTATATGTGAAAAATGTCATTTTCTTGGAAAATACGCCACCTTACAGGTGGAAGTGAGCCCATTGGAAAACGCCATCGAGGTGATCGAGAACAAAAACTTGCAGCTGCGCACGCTGATCGCCCAGTGCCAGAGCCGACAGATGCAAAACGTCAACCCCCTCACCATGTGCCTCAACGGGGTCGTCGACGCCGCCGTCAACGGGGGGCTGGCCCGCTACCAAGAGGTAACGTCGGAATTTGCCGTTCCGGATTCGACACCGGGCAATAATGTGGCGCAACAAAAAAATAATACAGTGATACGTCGGTTTACGAATTCCTTGGCCTATGAACTTTTCGGTTTACGAATGTTAAATTTATAAAAATGTTACCTTGGCATACAAACTATTTTTCGGGATACACACGGAGCTGTCACAATGAGTGATGTGTTGTTAGCGAACGAGCGCGTTCTCCTAAGAAGAAAATGGCAGCCGGCTTGTTTTGGTCCTCTATTCCCTGCCCCCAGTCTTCGGTTGAAGCCACGTGATTGGTCAAGAACGCAGCAGTAAGGGGAAGTGGTTTAAACATTAACGAGACAGTTGAACTATCAACTTTGAGTTCAAAAGCAGAGTGTAGACTGCAAGGTTAAAATTCCCATCAATCAGTCTCCACAAATAACCCGCACAAGCCACCTGTACACTTGATGCAAAAAGCTATCAACGCAGCTAAACACAACACAATTGATGAGGAACTAGGTAAAATTATCGCAGAGAAAGCACCTCCAAGGGATCATTCCTCAAGATGGTGAAAGAAGAAGGCTGCGTTCCTCATCAAGTGTTTAATGCTGATGAAACCGGCCACTCCATTCCATCAAGCCGTCAACCACCATCACAAAGGTAAATAAAACGACTTTATTATACTGTACAGTTTATTTCTTTAATTATAATACTATAGCACATTTATTATACATAAAATAAGGTATATTTTGTGTAGTTTTAAGAAAATTAGAAAGTACAAAATTATTTTTTATGGGGACCTGGGAACGGATTATTCTCATTTTAATGATTTCCTATGGGAGATTAATTTTTGGGATACACACTTTTCGCCTTACGCACTCTGGGAACCAATTAAGTTTGTAAGTCAAGGTATCACTGTAAATAAAAAGGAGTGCATATAAGGTCGACGGGTGGATGTAGCCGGGGGGATCTAGTGAACTAGAGCATTTGTTCTGCATCATCCTGCAGGGAGCATTCATGGCGTCGGCGGCCATCTTTTAACAAGGCGGAGGGTTAAAATATATATATATATATATATATATATATATTCTTTGATTTTTTTTTCTTTCCATCCTCAACGTCGCGAGTGGACCTCGTTCAACGTTGTCGCATAGCAACCGCCTTTTCCCTACCGAGAGGCACGTCGGCCTCCTCCGTGCCGATGTTTACAGCCGGCATAGACGTTTTATAATAAGCTGCGTTTTCACCAACTAGAAAAAAAAAAGATGTCCCTGCGTGATTCCGATTGACAGCTGTGTAGGTCGCCTCCCCTACAAATGAAGGCCAAATTATGGTGATTAATATTCAGATTTATTGCTTTAATTTCAACCCAAATCCCTTTTCGGAGGGGGGGGGGGGGGGGGGTGATTTATTTCTTCCCCCCCCCCCCCCCCCACCATGTTCTCGTTGCATTTGTAATTGGACTTTTTCTCATGATTGACTGAACCGCTCGCTCTGAATTATTATTTTTTTCTTTGACGTGTTGCATCTTTAACTCATGCAGACATAATAAATGAATAAATAAAAAATAATAAACAGATAATTAATGAATAAATAAATTAATTAAGTAAAAATAAAAACTAAAATACAAAAAAATAACAAAAATAAAAAATAATAAAAATAATAATAAATAAATAAAATTAACATTAAAATTAAAGTTAAACAAACTTAAACAAAATTAAAACAATAAAAAAAATAAAAAAATGAACAAAATTTAACAACATAAAAAAACAACAACAACTTTAAAAAAACGTAAAAAAAAACTATTAAAAAACTTTAAAAAACACTTTAAAAAACTTTAAAAGAAAATTACAAACAAGAAATAAAAAATACAAAATTAAAAAAATAATTTGATAAATAATCTAAACAGATAAATAAATACCCTAAATAAATAGATAAATAAATGCATAAATAAATACATCATAAATGAACAAATAAAAAATATCGATAAAACACCTAAATGAATAAATAAATACATAAATACCAAATACATATAATTTCTACCTAGCTCTCACTTAGCTATCTATAAGCTATCTAGCTAGCTATTTGCTCTCTATTAGCTATCTAGCGAGCTAGCTATTAGTTATCTATTAGCTAGCTAGCTAACTTTCTATCTATTTGAGTTATTCCAGCTTGAGTGATCGATGTGGCTGCCGCTGCTCACCCACAGAAAAACGTATCCTGTGACTGTAAAGTGACCTTGAGAGTTTTGAAAGATTTTTATGAATCAAATGTATTATTATTATTATTATTATTATTATTATACTGTATATAAATAAATAATGGCATTTTCACTCAAATTGCAGGACCCACAGAATATTGAGTTTTAGGACCACATGGACTACATGAAAATTCAATGCAGCGTATGAAACCTTAGGCAATCTTCTTTCATCGGAAAAAAAAAAAAATTCCTAAGTTATATGGGTTTGGAGTTATCAGAGCTTGAAATGGGGGCGGGTGTACAAAAGGCAAATGCCGCCCCCATAAACATCTTTGAGAGACATGTAGGACCACATTACTTCAAATTCAAGCGCTTTTGATTGTTTTTCTTTTTCTTCAGATGTATTTTTAACTGGCGCTTAAAAAAATCCGGTGCATGAACTTGTTATAATTATAGAAATTCGGAGAAAAAAAAACAAGATGGCGACTATCGTTCTCCCTTTGAGCTTGAGTGTTTATTTTGTCAGTTTCTTTTGTCAGTAAAATGTGATTTTCGAGTGTGTCAACCCAGTTGGGGGTTTCAGGTAACAAGGTAGAGGATCTACAGATGGGTTGGGGGGGTGGTACTGGGGGGATAGCCTCCTGCTTTTTCGTTCCATATTTGTGCCTAACAGATGTTTGTCTTCACGCAGGCCTTTTTTGTGAAGGACTACGTGATGAATCACCCCGAGGACGGCGAGAAGATCGGTCGCCTGAGGGAACTCATGTTTGAACAGGTTGGTAACAGTAGATTAAAGCTAGCCGGGAGGTGAGATGAGGTATCTTTTGTTCATTTATTTAAATACCATACCCCCACCACCCCCAGTCGCTTCCATGAAACAAAATAACACCGAATTAAAAGTAAACACACATTGGACGCTATTTATTATTATTATTGTTATTATTGTTACTATTGTGACTATTATTATTATTAGTAGTAGTAGTAGTCGTAGTAGTAGTAGTAGTAGTAGTAGTAGTCATAATCGTAGTCGTATTGGTATTATTGTTATTATTGTTACTATAATAATAATAATAATAATAATAATAATAAATATTATTATTATTATTATTATTATTATTAGTAGTAGTAGTAGTAGTAGTAGTAGCAGTATTATTATTATTATTGTTGTTATTATTACTTATTATTATGATGATGATGATGATGATTATTATTATTATTATTATTATTATTATTATTATTATTATTATTATTATTATTATTAGTAGTAGTAGTAGTATTATTAATATGATTAGTAGTAGTAGTCGTAGTAGTAGTAGTATTGTTATTATTGTCATTAGTGTTATTATTATTATTGTTATTATTAGGCATATCCAATCCAATCCAATTATTGTTACTATTGTTACTATAGTGACTATGTTACTATTGTGACTTATTATTATTATTATTATTATTATTATTATTATTATTAGTAGTAGTAGTAGTAGTAGTAGTAGTAGTAGTAGTAGTAGTAGTCATAATCATAGTCGTATTGGTATTATTGTTATTATTGTTACTATAATAATAATAATAATAATAATAATAATAATAATAATAATAATAATAATAATTATTATTATTATTATTATTATTATTATTATTATTAGTAGTATTATTAATATGATTAGTAGTCGTAGTAGTAGTAGTATTGTTATTATTGTCATTAGTGTTATTATTATTACTATTATTATTATTATTATTATTATTATTATTATTATTATTATTATTATTATTATTATTATTGTTATTAATAGGCATATCCAATCCAATCCAATTATTGTTACTATTGTTACTATAGTGACTGTTATTATTGTTACTATTATTATTATTATTATTATTATTATTATTATTATTATTGTTACTATTGTGACTGTTGTGACTATTGTTACTATTATTACTATTATTATTATTATTATTATTATTATTATTATTATTAGTAGTAGTAGTAGTAGTAGTAGTAGTAGTATTGTTATTATTGTGACTATTGTTATTATTATTATTATCATTATTATTATTGTTGTTGTTGTTGTTGTTATTATTACTATTACTTATTGTGATTATGATGATGATGATTCGTCTTGCAGGCCCATATTCTGGAATACGGGCTTGCCGTGCACGAGAAGGTGGTGCCCCAGGACATGAGGCCACTGCATAAAAAACTGGTGGACCAG
The DNA here is from genome assembly GCF_051943395.1 of Hippocampus bargibanti. NCBI lineage: Eukaryota > Metazoa > Chordata > Actinopteri > Syngnathiformes > Syngnathidae > Hippocampus > Hippocampus bargibanti. Next base: position 4,910,459 of record NC_142755.1, read on the forward strand.
TTCCATTTGATGAAATCCAGTTTGGGGATCCAGGTCCGTTTTTTTAATCAACGTACTTTTTGAACATCGTTTTAGTAGCAGGGGGGCTAAATGTGTTGCTAATCGCAGGAATTTCCACCATACGTGCGAGCAAGCCCGGTGCATTTCACCAACGGAAGCCCGCGCACGTGCCGGAATTCGGCGCCTAGCATCATTAGCCCAGATGGCGGCCGAGGAGTGGCTAGGCGAAGGTGAGCAAAATGGCCGCCTATAAATGTCGTCTCATGAGCTCAGTGATGGAACTCGCTTACCCCTTTTGACATTCTCATTGTCTTCTATGCGAGTTTGGAATTTTTTTGGCCAACCTTCATTATCTTCGAGTCTGACATTTTCCTCTCATTTACACACCCCCCAGTTACCCGGCGGTGAACCGCTACTCCTCGTCTTCGCTGTCCTCTCAAGCGTCCAACGAAGTCAGCAACATCACGGGTCAGTCGGAGAGTTCGGATGAAGTCTTCAACATGCAGGTAGTCTGACACAGAGGGGGGTCTGAAACTGCCAAAATGTTATTATTTTAATGTTTTTTTTTTTTGTCCTCCTGTCTTCCAGCCCAGTCCATCTACCTCCAGCCTGAGTTCCAACCACTCCGCTTCACCCAATGTCACTAGCTCAGCCCCTTCCAGCGCCCGAGGTAAGACTCACAATCTGGTGATTGCTTTGGATGCATTAATTTTTTTTTGTATCCATTAAATACAAATATTTATGTCTACAGTAAAGTCTCGTTATATCGATATCGGTTATATCGATAGTACTGCTTATTACGATACTATTTCTATGAACGCAAGGAGAAAATTTACATGCCGCAGGATCGGATATATTGATAGTCTGGTTATATCGATATTTTTTCAGACTCCCGAGAATATCGATATAACGAGACTTTACTGTATTTTATATTTTACATATTATTTTATTTTATTTTATTTTGTATTGTTTTATATTATATTATATTCGATCAGATCATATTATTCTATTTGATATACTAGTATATTATATTATATTATATTATATTATATTATATTATATTATATTATATTATATTATATATTATATATCATATATTATAGTATTGTATTGTATCGTATCGTATTGTATTTTATTTATCGTATCGTAATTATTATTATTCTATTTTATATACTATATTATAATATATTTTCGATATATTATATGAGATTATATTATATTATATTATATTATATTATATTATATTATATTATATATCATATCATATATAATATAATATAATATAATATAATATCATATATTATTAACATATAAATATAGTGTATATAAAATATAATAATATACAATAATATAAATAATATATAATAACATATAATAACATATAATAATATATAATATAATATAATATAATATAATATAATATAACATAATATAATATAATATAATATAATATAATATAATATAATATAATATTTATAAATAAAATACACAATGGCTACACATTATTTTATTTTAATTTTGTATTTTTATATTGCTTATTTGATTGATCTTTTGTGTTTGTGTCATGAAAAATTAGCAACGGAGACCTCATTACAGTCTCTGCTGAATATCTCTGGTGTTCGCCGGGCCATATTTCTCCCCGAAATAAATCATCAAGAGATTGACGTTAATGGACGCGTCTGCGCTCCCCGTTGCCGAGCAGCTGGCCCTCGGCTCGCCGTAAAAACGCACGCTGACTTATGGCTCTCGAGTCCAGGACGACAAGCCGAGGGGCCGACGCGCCGCTCGTCCGCTTTGAAGAAGAGCGTGGGCTTTTTATCACATCGGGGGGGAAGGCCAGCGGGAGTCGGATTGCGCCGAGACCTCGTGACCCGTTCTTGGCGTGTAACGGTCTAACGCCTCCCCCGCCGCGCTGACTCACGATCCGCTTGTTGCAGGTTCGCCGCAGATGGCCGAGAAGCACAAGCACTCCAGAGAGAACGCCTGCCTGTCACCGAGAGAGAGACCCGTCAGTGCCATTTTCCCCAACCCTCTGGACCCTGCGCAGGTTAGCATACACAATACCTGTTAACCTTGGCTAATAGTTGTCCTTAGATAGATAGATAGATAGATAGATAGATAGATAGATAGATAGATAGATAGATAGATAGATAGATAGATAGATAGATAGATAGATAGATAGATAGATAGATAGATAGATATACAGTGGGACCTTGGCTTACGAACTTAATTTGTTCCCAGAGTGTGTAAGGCGAAAAGTGTGTATCCCAAAAATTAATTTCCCATAGGAAACCATTAAAATGAGAATAATGCGTTCCCAGGTCGACATAAAACATACTTTTCTACTTTTTCTAAGCCTTAAAACTACACAAAATATATGTATGCCAAGGTAAAATTTTCCTAAATGTAACGTTCGGAAACCGAAAAGTTTGTAAACCAAGGGGTTCGTAAACCGAGGTTTCACTGTATTATATATACGATTGAGGATTACGGATTTGAGCAAAAATGGCCTTTGTAAGATTGGTTCACATTTGTTTATTTTTTTCGTACAAATGTTGTAGTACGTATTATTTGAAATATTGAAATACAGTAAAGTCTCGTTATATCGATATCGGATATATCGATAGTCCCGGTTATATCGATACTATTTCTATGCACGCACGGAGAAAATTACATGCAAACAGGGTCGGATACATCGATAGTCCCGGTTATATCGATATTTTTTCGGACTCCCTTGAATATCGATATAACGAGACTTTACTGTATATTTGAAATATTGTGGTATTAATTGAAATGATTAAAAAAAACGTATAAAATACAGGGAAAACGTATCAGTTGACAGGTATGATATACGCGCGTGATGAAAAGAGTCGGCCATTTTGGATTGCTTGATGCATTCAAAAGAGTCGGCCATTTTGGTTTCATTTTCTATTCGATCCACTTTTCTAAACACCGCTTGTTGATGTTCGATAAAGGCGAACCTTCGCCAAGATACTTTTCGAACGACTATTTTTCTGGCTTTTTCTGTACGCAAGGCCAGCGTGTGTACACTTGAGCCTCAACGCCGCATTTGGCTGAAAGAAAGAAAAAAAACTGCACGGATCTGTTTGCTTTTCAAGGCTGTTCAACTCCCCCGCACTTCACCTGCACACAAGCCGGGAGAGGGGGGGTCATCAACAAGGCCATCTTGTTCTTGCTTAGCATATGAGTGTAATTCAAAGCAAGCTATGCCTTCCTTGCATATTTTTTATTTGTGTGTGTGTGTGTGTGTGTGTGTGTGCTCACAGAGGGCCGCTCCCCATCAAATAGGTGACGCCACTTTACCCCGCAGTGACCCCAACCTCTCAGCTCCAGACAAAGGTAAAATATCGACCCATGCAATTTTTTCCTTCACGACAAACAAACCAAAAAAAAAAATAAAACACTGCGAAATCGTGAGCGACAATTTCCAAAGTGAAAATGCTGCAAATGAGGAAGCGACGCCACGGCAACGGCGATACTTTTCGCGCGCAATTAGCGCAAAAGACGTTAGGCGCGAGAATTGCGTGAAATGACACGTCGGAGTCGCGGATGCTCGGGCGTCCTGTTGGGAAGGTTGTGTTTCCAGTCGAGAGCTTTTCTGAGAGGATGAAAAGAAGTTTTAAGTTAACTCATTCACTGCCAGATGATGTGCAAAAACTAGGTTGAGTGAAGGCCTAGCTAGCTATCTGTTAGCTATCTATTAGCTAGATAGCTTTCTAGTAGAGTTACTTCCGGGTTGAGTGAATGCTGCCGCTGCTCACCCACAGAAAAACTTATCCTGTGACTGTAAAGTGACCTTGAGAGTTTTGAAAGGCGCTTATAAATGAAATGCATTATTCTATTATTATTATTATTATTATTATTATTATTATTATAAAAATGTGTCCACTCCAATGCCAGGGTTTTTGGCATTGTCACTCAAATTCCAGGACCCACAGAATATTGAGTTTTAGGACTACATAAATATTCAATACAGTGTAAGAAACTTTGGACTCTCTTCTTTCATCAGAAAAAAAAGAGTTAATTCCTAAATTATTTGGGTCTGGAGTTATATGAGCTTGAAATGAGGGCGGATGTCCAAAATACAATGCAATACATACATATTGGTTTATATCGCGCTTTAACAACAAGCTGAAGCTGGAACAAAGCGCTAATAAGGAAAAAGGGAAATGCTGCCCACTTGAGGAAGGGAAAAACATTGCCAGAGGTCTACATAAATATATATAAACAAACAAATAAACACATAAACAAACATAAATAACCACATACATAAATACATCCATAACCATCATTATTATAATGCCAAATGATTGCACGACAGAAAATATTCCATCGTGTTTACGTCGCCCTCGATACGCATGATTGGTCTTTGTTTTCACGCATGCGCCCGCCATCTTGTTTTTATTGTCGTCATGGCGATGATGTCCTCCATTTGCCGTCAAAAGTGCGACCCACGCCCAGCAGCTGGAGCCTGGACAGCGTCAAAGAGGGCGTGTCGTCCTTTTCTGACCCTGTTAGCAAGTTGCTAGTCCCTCCCATCCCTCCCAGGCCACCGTACTCAGGTACAGGTCTTCCATTTTCATTCCATCTCATTCAGCCATATGTATGAGTTGTTTGCACACTCCCTGATTACCCCCTTTGTCGGGAAAAAAAACAACCACTGCATGTCTAAAAACCATTTTAAGTCTGCCTCAAGGATGACGTTGGCAAACGGTTTGAATTTCTTTCATCGTCCCCCTTCTGCTTTTTTCGTCTAGGCTCTTCGGCGAAAAATATGAGGTCGCAATCTCCCATTCTCATGTCCAGATCGCCGCAAAAGGTTGGTTGTTTTGAGTTATCTCGAAATTAAATTTAAAGTATGATTACGTCATATGTATTGTAGCAAATAAAAACAAAGTCAGAACATAATTGTGTTGAATGGAAGAAAAAAAAAATGGATTGGATTCGCCGTTATTAGCCTCGCAATGGAGAAATTTACATTTCACAGCAGTAAAGTAATGGAAGGAAGAGGAAAGGAAAGGAAGAAGTAGAAATACAAAATACAGGAGCTGCTGTAAAGGCATCCATCTTGAAGTCAAAATAACAAAATAATATGACAACACAAAGACACAGTCTTTCAATCTTAAGCACTTTCTGCAACCTATTTATTGCATGAAGCAGTTCTAGATGAAAGAGGGGACTATCAAAGCGTCATTTTCACCAGTGGATCAGAGACGTCATGGTTCAATTTATGTACGTCTGCGACAAGCTAAATGTTGAAAGCAAACATGAAGCTGTAGCAGCCATTGACGAAAAGAAATCTCCTGTCCTACTTCAAAATCCGCTTCAATTCCAAGCGGCGACCAGTCCGCATACGCCTTGGGGCTCTGCGCTGAGGCACCTTTCTTCATAATAATCATTTTTTTTCCATCAAATGTTTGCCCTCAAATTTTTTTGGGGGCGGCTTAAGCGCAAGAAATAGCGAAGAGAAGATAAAGAATACGTGCCTATTCAATTTTATATCCGTCACTTGTTTAACTATTATCCAGTCCTTGTTTTTTTCCCTCTTAGCATTAAGCTAAACAATCATCAGGAAAAGCTATCGGGTTGTTTGAAGCGCACGTAGCACGGCTGCGAGCATTCTAAGGAGAAGCGGGTTGGGTAATGGACGGATGGCTGTGTAATTCTCTGTTTTCGTGTTTAGTTTGACGTTAAGCTGCGACTGGGGAGTGGCACGAAACGGCTTGACAGCTCTTTCTGGGATGAATTGTTCAATCGTTGCCAAAGTGCCGCTTATGGTGAAACATGACAAAAAATACATAAATTAAGAAAAAAATAAGTCGGAATGACAGACAGCTCATATCTGAGGGAAAAAAAAATATGTTGAGGGACAACCGTACATATCAAGATGCCGATTTGTGGTATTAAAATGTTTAAATGTAATTTTCTAATCATAAATAATAATTGCTCATTTTAATCATGAATAAATAATGAATTGTTAATTTTGTGATTTTTTTTTTTTAACATTAAATTATTATGTGTAATTATATACAGTACATATATAATGATATATTTTATGTATTGAAATATATATATATATGAATATATGTATATATATAAAATTATATATACATATTTTTACATATTTATACTTATTTTTATATTTATTTATTTTATATATTTCCTATATTTATATGTACTGTATTATATATTATTATATATTTTATATATTTCTATATATACAATCCTATATACATATATATTTTATATATTCATATTTATTATATATGATTTAAAAATATTAGGTATATATATATATATATATTATGTATGTATATAATTATTGTGTATATTATGTATGTATATAATTATTGTGTAATTATATACATATATAATTATATATTTTAGATATTTAGATTCATTATATATAATTTAAAATATATAATTAAATATACATACGTGTATATATTTATATAAAGGTAACATCCGATATGACCAGCTCGACTTACGACCACCCGTAGTTTCAGCATTTTGAATGGGTTTCGACTTACGACCATTTTGACTTACGACCGTTCGGTCAAAACGGAACTCTGTCGTAAGTCGGATGCTAACTGTGTGTATATATATATATACACACATATATGTATGTGTATATATATATATATATATATATATATATATATATATATATATATATATATATATATATATATATATATATATATATATATATATACACTCATATATATGTTTTGTATTAATAAAATAGTATTTTTTATTAATAAAATATAAACTAAAATATTGTAAAAATTACGAGAATTTAACAATTAAAGAAAAACTACAGGAAACATCAAGATCAATGATGCTGATATCCGTTGCCAATCAAAAATTTCAAAAGCGTGAATTTGCATATGATTTCTGTATAAATATACTCCAGACCGACCCCCCCCCCCCCGCCTGCTTCCTCCCGCTCCGTCACAAGCGTCAATGCGAAGCGTGCCGCTTTTGTCGCAGGTGACGTGTTGCAGGCAAGTCTGCGAGCGTGATTGACAGCTCTTGCGCTGTCAATCACAGCTGTGCATCGTCGACAATTTCCCGCGATCCGACGCATTTTCGATTGAGACAATAAGTCAAATTTGTGTGTGTGTGTTTTTTTTGTCCCCCATCCCACTAGGCCACCGTGCCGCCATTCACGCCGTCACCCACCGAGTGCCACTCCGCAAGCCTGGTCTCCAACTCGCCCGTCCTCTCAGGCAGTTACAGTAGCGGCATCTCCTCGCTCAGCCGCTGCAGCGTCTCCGAAGCATCGGGCACGGAGTTGCCCCCCGGCGAGCAATCAGCCACCACGCCCGGCGCGGCCCCCGACGAGCCCGTCCGCAGAGAAAACAAAACGCCGCCGCCTTACAGCGTCTACGAAAGAAACAACCCGCGCGGACGCCCAGTACCGTTACCCCACAGTTTGTCCATCCCGCCCCAAACGGACCCCCCGGCGTTGCCCCCCAAACCTCACCAGCTGCGTACGGGCAGCATGAAACTGGACGGAACCTCGGACCCTCGCGTCCCCAGGCCGAGGCCTCTTCCGCGGAAGGTGTCGCAGCTATAGGACGACGGGAAAATGGCGGCGAAAAAAAAACAAACACACTGGCGTTATTTGCACTTTTCTACTGGATACTCAACTTTTGTTTTTTTGTCCACCTCGGGATCCCGTACCTCCATTTGGATAACTTTTTAGAAACGCGGTCCAGTTTTTCTATAGCTTGTGTTTACAGTTTTGATAGGCGCCATCGGATATACTGGATGAGGATTTTTATTTTTTGCCTTAAATATTGGGAATCGATGAAAAGGTTTCTTCAGCCGTCATCTCTACTTCTTTGCAGGTGTCGGACGTTTCGCTTCTCATCCAAGAAGCTTCGTCAGCAAACTAAAGTCTTACTGGTAGTTTCGGCCCTATATATATATATATATATATACCTACTGTCCAGACATGGCGGTGCCGGACTCTGCTATGATTGGTCCCTGCTTTCAAGTTGTGAGGAGCAGAGGACTAATCCCTGCGGCTCCACTGATTGCCTCTATTGTTCTAATTGACGACTGGCCTGATTGCCCGATCACCTCATCTGCATAACTACATAGGGCCGAAACTACCAGTAAGACTTTATTATTTTATTATGTTTTAAATTTGATTAAAATTAAGTAAGATTTTAGTTTGCTGACGAAGCTTCTTGGATAAGAAGCGAAACGTCCGACACCTTCAAAGAAGTACAGATGACGGCTGAAGAAATCTTTTCATCGATGGACCGCTCCTGTACGACTGAGAGCTTACGCAGACGTAAATATTAGGGACTGTCAATCTCGCACGTTTTTTTTTCTTCATATTTTGTAACAATTGTACATTTGTACACACAATGGTTAAAAACGGTGCTTAAGAAGGAGATCAATTTAATCATATCCACTCCAGTAATGTAAATTTTTATTTTCATTTAAAGCAAAGGTAACTTTACCATATAAAGGACAACCGACGCCTCCGGACACGTTGGCTCCGTAATTTGTAAAATCACTTCAAATGACTTGGAGCTTTGGCCATCTTTTGCATTTTCTGGGACATTACGTGCTGTCCTTAACGGCTCGAATTGATATGGGAGGACTCCTTTAATCGATTGCAAGCATGTATGCTTTCCTCTTCGGAACTATTTGAATCATATTCATAACTGGATGAGTAACAAGAAAGCATCTTTTCCGAATCTGAAGCCATTGATTTGATTCTGGAGCAAGGCAAGACGTCTTGGCGTGATGTCACGAACAAGGGGGCGGGACCTTCTGAAACTGGCCATTTCCGGTTTCATTTTGAAGTCATTTTTGGACGCTTAAGTCATTTTTAGTGGTGTTTTGCATTTGACTAAAAATATCAGCCTGCGTGTTTTGGGTATTTTAGATGCTATAAAACGTTTTATAATCATAATAATAATCTATTTCATTTATAATCTATTTCAAAACTCTCAAGGTTACTTTACAGTCACAAGATAAGTTTTTCTGCGGGTGAGCAGGGGCAGCCACACACGCTAATGTTCACTCAACCGGAATAACTCAAATAGATAGAAAGCTAGCTATCTAATAGAGAGCTAACAGATAGCTAGCTGGATAGCCAGCTACATAGCTAGCTAGATAGTCAGAAAGCCAGCTAGCTAGCTAGTTAATAGCTAGCCAGCCACGGTTGTCAGTCTTTTCACATTTTCACCAATAATCCCTTTGTAAAATGCACTAAGTAGAAGTCATTTGAAGTGATTTTACAAATTATGGACACAACTTGTCCGGAGGTGTCGGTTGTCCTTTAAGGTTACTCTGTTGCAACCCTCTGTCGATTTTTTTTTCCACAATCAGCTTTGCACTTTTCAATGATAAAAGTTGGACCAAACATTCTTAGCATGTTTGCATGCTTTAGAGCCTTGACAGAATTGCATGACCTTCAACGGATGGGCTACATGTATTATAGTGCCAAAGTATAATGCACAACGGAACACATTTTTTTATTTCAAAAAATAAATAGTGCCAAGCAACAAAGGGAATTGCAAATCTCCAAAAATGCTCCACTCTACTGATCATAAGAAACTTTTTAATAATAATAATAATAATAATAATAATAATAATACATTTAATTTCTAAGCGCCTTTCAAAACTCTCAAGGACACTTTAGTCTTTCGGCGTCATCTTGAAGTCAAGCTAGCTAACTTTCTATCTATTTGAGTTAATCCGGGTTGAGTGAACACTGGCGCATGTGTCTGCCGCTGCTCACCCACAGAAAAATTGATCTTGTGACTGTAAAGTGACCTTGAGAGTTTAGAAAGGCGCTTTTAAATGAAATGTATTATTATTATTTAAAAAAAACTAAATAACAAATAACATGACAACACAAAGACACTGAGAGTCATTCATTCTTCAGCATTTGCTGTACCCTTTTTGTGACATGAAGCAGTTGTCATTCACTGCCAGATGGTGTGCAAAAGTGTCCACTCCAGTGCCAGGGTTGTTTGTCATTGTTACTCGAATTCCAGGACCCACGGAATATTGAATTTTAGGACTACATGAACATTCAATGCAGCGTTAAAAACCTTAGAGTTAATTCCTAAGTTATATCGGTCTGGAGTTATCTGAGCTTGAAATGGGGGCAGATGTACAAAATAAAAATGCAATACATACATACTGATTTCAATTGTGCTTTAACAACAGCTGAAGCTGTAACAAAGCGCTAAGATGGATAAAAGGCAAATGCTGCCCCTTTGTGGAAGGGAAAAATATAGCCAGAGGTCTGACCAGCGCTTTATCGGCACACAAACAAATTCGGAAATGGCGCTCTACATCATATTTGCAATTCCAGAATAAATTCGTGAATGGCGGTGGATGAGTTAAGCACAATTCTACGCCGCTGTCGGTCACGTGACCAGTACTGTTATTGTTTGCTTAGTCCAAGCAAAAATTACATGTAAAGTGGACACCTTGATTGTTGTTGACCGCTATCAAAATTTAGCATCGCATGTTCCTCAGTTCAGTGATGCTTTTTTTCAGGTAGGGGATTTGCTTTTGTATTGTTTATATGTCTTACTTTCATTTTTTTTATGAGTTGTGATTATTTTTTTTAACATGAAATACTCCCATTAATCGATTCTGGAGAATCTGTAAATTATGTGATGAGATTAATGTAAGTAAGCCAAATATGATAAGAAAACAACAACTATTGCAATGTATGTAAATACAGTGTTTTTAACAAAATAACGATAGTTATAACGATTTACAGCTTTGAATGTAATGTTGAAGCAGCAAATGATGATTATTATTATAAATGTGCAAACGTTTATGGGTTTTGTGACTGTAGAAAAAAATAAAAGGTCATGCTTTTATGACGCTTAACACATTTACAAGTTCAATAAATGACCCACTGTTAAACGTTGCTTGTTGTGTTATTAGTTATTGAATTAAAATTCCATTAAACAAATGAACGCTGTGCAAGCGGCTTTAGGAAAAGAGAGCGAGGCTAAAACTGGCACAAAAAAATGTTTAATGTTCGTCATTCATTATCATAATGTTTTGTTAATTTACATACTTAGCATGATTAATAACACACGCACCAAAACTTGTTTGTTTACATAACAGGGGCGTTACGATAGCAACTCAGCATCTGGAAATTGTAGTATATATTTACACCAAATACACAAATAAAAATAATTACCGTTTAATGATATGTCTTGTTATACGACAAAAGTAAATTGTTACAAAAATAAAACACAGCAATGAGGTAAAAAAAAAAGTTTTGGGCACGTCAAAGCACACGATTCCCGTAAAACGTAACTTCCTGTTCCGGAAGGTCGCAGTAAGTTCACTCATACTATACTAAGGTGTTTGTGTTCAAGAGAGTGTGTATAGTTTGTTTTTACAGTAAATATACGCATCAACAGAAGTACGTTTTCATAAATATTGTTCTTTTTATACGATAAGAGTAAACGTTTACAAAAATGAAACAAAGCAAAGAGGTAAAGAAGATTTTAAATAAAATGGCAAGAGTTGGGCAAAACAAAACACACGACTCCCAAATCCACGATGTCCACACAACGTCACTTCCTGTTCTGAAAAGAAGCAGCAATTTCATTCATAAAAGATAGAAAAGTTGGCAACTCTGCGATTATTTTCGAATAAGAGAGTAAACAAAATATTTAAATGTTCTAATTATTCTTTTTTTATTGTATCAAACTCATTAAAAAAAGTAAGCAAATTGTTACGGCTGACACTACGCTCACCTGCACACGTTTCCTAATTATCAGACGGCGTCGTCTCCGCACCTGAAAGACAGCAGCAAAAATAATTTCTGCGTTAAAAAACTATCAATACAACATGCATATCTTTATAATATTTATCCTAACGTCGTGGTTATGATTGCAGGCGACTCTTTCTTCCAAAACCCGACTTTTAAAGAAATGCCGGTAAGTGGAAAGCCGCTGGCTCTAAAATAATCATTCAACATATTAATGCATGCAATTTTTAGTCAACTGTTTGGTCTGTTTTACCGACAACGTTAGCTTTTTACCTTCGGTATGTTTTTCTTCGTTTTACTCGTTGACATGGCAAAGGTAACAAAACACAATTCGTAGTAATTATGCACTTTCGGCTGTCATTTCACCCCCAAAAATATTTTTTACAGTGTTGTGGTGTAAATTATCCACTTTGAACCATCGTCGTGGACGTGGGACGACTATCGTGAAGCACTGACAAGAAACCCAAAGAAAAGAAAAGCAGGTAAAATTTTCGAATTGAAGCCGCCGTGACGTGTAAACAAACATTGGCTGCTCGTGTTCGAATCGCTGGAATTGTCCACCTATTGAGCACCTTTTTCGGGGGGTGTTCATTGCATTGAGTTCGATGTTTCCGCAACGACATTATAGCAGCTTCAAATCATCTTCGTTTTGAAGCATTCGTGCGTAATAATACGGAATTATCAAAGATGTGAGGGGAATACAGCACCGGGTATTAATACCTCGGTTGCCTGAGGTGCATTTTGGTGAGCACACAAGAAATCCAAACTCGTTCTTCATATCACTCCAGGGAGAATGGGGGAGAAAAAAAAACGTCTTATCTGACTTTTCCACTCAGACTTGATCTGCTGTCTCCTCGTAGATTATTTGGGGGAGGGCTGGAGATGTGGGGGTAATCCCCCCCCCCCCCCATTACTCCCACCTGCCATCGTCAAACGCCGCTGATGTTTTTTTTTAACGGCATCATGAGCTAAATTGAGTTTTTTTCCCCTGGCTTCTGTCCTCTGAGGGGGGCCATCACGTCATCCCCATCCGCCCAAATGGGAGCGGTGACAAGCTTGTTTCCAGATCTTTGAAAGAGAATCAAAATAATGAGAAAAAAAATGGAGACAGGGGAAATAGTTTTGTGCGGATGGGAAGTCTTGCGTGACAACCTGGATTTGGGCGCTTGGAAGGTGTTAGTGGATGCTAGGAGCAATTCACAAAATTCCTTTTGTGTAGCGACACTGGTTTTGATTTGTTGATTTCTCTTTTTGACAGTGGGATGCATGGATTCCATTGCTAGGCCTTCAGTAGTGCTACGTCTGAATCAACCCAGATCGAAAAAAGGTTGGTGTGATTTTTTTTTACTTCAAGTCTACGAGAGGGTAGCATTAGCCAGGAAGTACCTGACCGATCTTTCTTAATTATTATTATGTATTTAACAATACATTTCCAATCGAATCCATTTCTGCTTCTAATTCAGCCATTTTGGGTTGACAAAACTGCTATTCAATTAACACAACAATATATTTGCTTTTGCAGCTCGCTATTGATACAGTGTGCTAGCTCTAGTCAGTATGCGCTTATCACTAGCGGCTTTTAATCAGAGCAGTTTTCGCTAACTATGAACAACTCGAAATTTAATTGGTTAAAGCAACAGTTTGATCGACACGTTTGATGCGACAGGGCCTGCAGAACTGATTGTGAAGGCGTCCAGGTAGATTTCTGACCTTTGTAATGAATGATGGCTGAAATGTGATTAAATACGAAAACATACGTCTGGAAGTTGCGCAACAAGGGAAAAGCAATGAAAGGAAGCTGAAAGACGATTTAATAAAATTTCATCAACAAATTATGATTAGAATCAATCCGTGATTGAGATATTTTTAGGCCAGCAGAGAAGGCTTTGCAGGCCTTTACGGTCCACCACTGGTTTTTGACCATTCAGAAATGAAGGACATGTGAAATGTGATTTTCATGAGTGGGCTATGATGTATTTTATTGTGCTTGTCGGTTCATTGTGATTATTTAATATTTCTTTTTATTCAGTATGTTTCATAAATTCAAGTTTGGAGTAGTTTTAGTCTTAATTTATTTTTGCTAAATACAACACATAGTGATTTATATAGCGCTTTAACTACAGATAGAAATATATATACATATATATATATATACATATACAAATACTAACACAAATATGTAAATACACACATGCATACGTATACACACACATACATATACACACAGTGCTAGTGCTAAATGACACGAGAGTGAATGTACCCTGATGCGACAAGCTAAGCTGTTGACAATTAATTTTAATTTATCCGCGTATTAACTCGTTCAGTGCCAGACGATGTGCAAATATGTGTCCACTCCAGTGCCAGGGTTTTTGTCATCACATGAATTCCGGGACCCTCAGAATATTGAGTTTTCCGGACTACATAAACATTGAATACAGCATTAGAAACCTTAGCATTTCTTCTTTCATCAGAAAAAAAGTTAATTACTAAATTATATGGGCCTGGAGTTATCTGGTCTTGAAATGGGGCCGAATGTACAAAATAGAATGCGATGCATCCATTTTGGTTTAAATAGCACTTTAACAACAGCTGAAGCTGGAACAAAGCGCTAACATGGAAAAAAGGAGATACTGCCCCCTTGTGGAAATGAAAAAAAAAAAAACATTGCCAGACGCCATGGCCATCGCTTTATCGCACAGGTGTCAAAGTCAAGGCCCGCGGGCCAAATCCGGCCCGCCACATCATTTTTTTCAGCCCGCGAAAGCAAATCAAACTTGTTAAATTCCATGATGATTGCTAAAATCATATTTTTGGATGTCAACCACAATAAAAGTCATTATTCTTGACTTGAGATTTGAAAACGAGTTATTCATTAATTTGCTGTGTGCTCTATATGTAATATTTGAAGGGATTTAAACATTCTAATGGGTTCCCCAAATTCATAACGGCCCCCGAGAGGAAACCATAACTTCAATGTGACCCGCAGCAAAAAAATGACTTTGACACCTCTGCTTTATCGGCACCCAAGTATGAAAATCAAAACTCGAACAAATTTGGAATGGCATATTTTCAATTCCCGAATACATTTGTGAATGACAGTGAATGAGTTAATTTCACTATCACGTGCGCTTTGCCGCTGCGTATAAAATCATTGCCATCTTTGTCCAACTTTGCTCTTGACATTTCCCAGCATCATCCCGATTGTTCCCCGCCAACGCTGAGACCTTGGTAGGCGAATACTTTCCCAATGTTCTTTCCAAACAAAAAAACAGACTTTTGCGCAAGCGAGAAATTCCATGCTCGAGTCAGACTTGAATGAGGAAGCAGTTGGCCAGGGTGTCCGTAACAGTGCGCGTCACGACTGCGGCCCCATCCATCTGTCTTCATCAGTGAGCCGATGGTGTGTGCTGACCGAGGCCCGCAGGAGCTCACAAAGCACCAGCTGCTAGCTGCCTTTTATGCCCATTCCCACCGAGTGGGACATCTTTACTGTCATATCAGACTGGAGGGTCTCTTAGAAGAAAATAAATACAATAAAAACAGAACCGTAGCGTTACTAGGTGATATCTTTGCTTTCCACCCCCGGACTGTGATATTGAAACGACACGTTTTAGGTGACGGCGACGACAAGCTGTTCTCATAGCATTGCTTGATGCTAATTGCATCTTTCGCAACTGTCGTCTTCGATCGACCAAGACCACCAGGCTCCAAATGGGTGGGGACGCCAAAGCCAAGAATCCCAGATCCCTGTTTGAGGCTAATCAATTGCGGCCCAAATGGCAAAGCGATTAGTGCTCACTAATGTGACCCCTCCCGCCCCCTGCCCCTCTAGTCGCCTGTTTCCCACCTATAATCTTTTTATGTGTATTGGAAATGCATATTGAGAGGGTATAAAGTTGGTGAAATGTCTTTTAGAAAGACCAGTAATATTTCACTATTTCAATATTTCAATATTTTGCAATTGGGGGGGCGATAAAGCACTGGTCAGACCTCTGGCATTGTTTTTTCCCTTCCATGACGGGGCGGCATATGCCTTTTGTCCATGTTAGCACTTTGTTACAACTTCAGCTGTTGTTGAAGCGCTATATAAATCCATATTTCATTATATTTCGGACAGCCGCCCCCATTTCAAGCTCATGTAACTCCGGACCCATATAACTTAGGAATTAACTTTTTTATCTGATGAAAGAAGAGAGTCTACGGTTTCTTGCGCAATATTGAATGTTTATGTCGTCTTATAACTCAATATTCTGTGGGTCCTGGAATTGGAGTGAAAATGACAAAAACCCTGGCACTGGAGTGGACATATTTGTGTGCACATCATCTGGCAGTGAATGAGTTAATCGAATAAAAATAATTGTGGCCAAAGAACATGGTTGTTAAACTCATTTTATGCCATGGGCCAACTGTAGTTATGGTTACGGTATGTTTTTTAATTTGGGAAAGTAAGTAATTTGGGGAAGCCTTTAAAATGTTTCATCCCCTCCATATACAGTAAAGTCTCGTTATATCGATATTCAAGGGAGTCCGAAAAAATATCGATATAACCGGGACTATCGATATATCCGACCCTGTTTGCATGTAATTTTCTCCGTGCGTGCATAGAAATAGTATCGATATAACCGGGACTATCGATATATCCGATATTGATATAACGAGACTTTACTGTATTATATATAGTGCGCATAAAAAATTAACTAATAACTAGTTTTCAAATCTGAGGTAAAAAATAATGACTGTTAATGTGGTTTACATACAACAATTAGAATTTTTTATTTCGGGCTTTAGCGAGCATCATGGAATTTGATTTGCCTTCGCGGACCGAATAAAATGATGCGGCGGGCCAGATTTGGCCCCCGGGCCTTGACTTGGACACCCGTGCCATAGAAGTACATTATAAAAGATACTTCTGTGCCCCACTTTGTTTCGGCCTAAAAAACAGGATCTGAGAGGATGAATTGGAGTATATTAGAACAAAATCCATTATGGTTTTCTTCAAAATCGTTCTTTCCCGTACAAAATGTCGGTTTTAGTCAAAAAGCGCTGCTTTGCAATGTAGATGCAAAGTGTCGTCGTGTACTCGCTTGCAACATCCACTTTAGCAAATGACCGCATCTCATCGGCCATCATCTCCTTTCGCCGTATGCAAAGACCGAAATGTCGGCCCGCTCCGGTTTTGATGCTTTCAACGCAATCGGATGCCGCCCGGCAATGTGTTTATGTGTGTGTGTGTGTGTGTGTGTGTGTGTGTGAAAAGAGAATTGATGCCAGTGGCGCGATGACATTCGCTGGCAGAGCATAAAAGGGAAAATGTCCCATTCGCCATCTTGGCCTCGTCGTAAGGAGACACGAAACCACCGGAGAGCGGAGATGAAGGGACGCAGGTGTTTTTTCGGGTGGTGTCACGTTGTACTTGTCACACACGCGCGTGTGTGTGTGTGTGTGTGTGTGTGTGTGTGTGTGTGTGTGTGTGTGTGTGTGTGTGTGTGTGTGTGTGTGTGACAACGGTCTACCAGGAAGGCGAAAAAAAAAAAATCCAAATGCTAAATCGACTAAAGTGCAACAGTGGTTTGATTTGCATCTTTGTAAAAAAAAAGGGAGGGTGGGGGGGAGTGTATGGCATCGCTGCTGTTGCCATGGCAACGTCCAAGGACTTATTATTGCGCTCAAGCACAATATTAGTGCCATGTCCAAGACAGCTCATGTTCACATGGTGCACATTTGATGCTAAGCATGCATGTGAGAGCAGAAAGTAGCCTGAAAAGATTATACACCCCCCCTCGAAACCCACCCGAATATTTGTATTCTAACTGTTTGACGGGAATTGGGGAAAATGAGGTCGGTTTCCTTTGGGTTTGACTGGACTCACTGCGGCTTTTACCTTTTTTTTGGCTCTCCTCCTTCTATATGTTGAAACGTTGATGAAACGCCGCGTTACTTTTCTCTTACTGCCGTTTTCATCATTTCCTTATCATCTTTCAGTTTTTTTTTCTTCTCACCTTTTTCACTAAGGAAGGGGGATGTGAAAATAAAGAAAAATAGTGAAGTAGAGGAAAAGCGACACGTGGCGCAGCGAGGTCAACGCTTGTTTTCCAAAACGCTAACTTTTAAAATGTTAATTGCCGTACTTGGTGTCAACACATCGGAGAGACCTAAATATAGCCGCTGTTCCAATTGAGTGTTATTTATATTGCATCAGGCTGACATTCAAAGGCAGCTAACATGAAAGTTTCAGGACGAAGCCTCGCGTTGGGGCGGCAGACGTGGAAAAGGGGCCGCTTCAGTTTGACTGTATTTGCATTGGAATTGGTGTGTAGGTGTGGGTATTTGCACATTCAATATTTGTGTTAAATTGTATTTATTTATCCATTTATGTTTTTATGTATGTAATTATGTATTTAATTAATTATGTATTTACTTATTAATTTATGTGTTTGTATGTATTTTTATTTATTTATTTATTAATTTATTTATTTAGTTATCCATTTATTTATTTGTGTATTTATGTGTGTACTTATTTATGTGTTTTCTGTATTTTTATTTATGTATATATGTATTTATTTGTATTTTTATTTAAATGGATACATAGCTACATAGCTACATAAATACATGAATAAACAAATAAATAATAAATAACATGCCAATAGATATTAAAAAAAATACACGTTTTACAGAGTATTAGCAGTGTGATAGGATGTCCCAGGGGTGTGGCCTAATTAATAATTTCGGGTTCTTTTTCATTGTTGTAAATCAGGGGTGTCAAAGTCATTTTTTCCCGCGGGCCACATTGTAGTTATGGTTTCCTCCCGAGGGCCGTTATGAATTTGGGGAACCCATTAGAATGTTTAAATCCCTTCAAATATTACATATAGAGCACACAGAAAATTAATGAATAACTCGTTTTCAAATCTGAAGTCAAGAATAATGACTTTTATTGTGGTTGACATCCAAAAATATGAAATTTTGTCTCAGATTTTAGCAATCATCGTGGAATTTAACAAGTTTGATTTGCTTTCGCGGGCCGAAAAAAATGATGTGGCGGGCCGGATTTGGCCCGCGGGCCTTGACTTTGACACCTGTGTTGTAAAGGATACGTGTCGGGTTGCTGACGTCATTTTGGAAGATCGAGCTCACGCAAATCAAAGTCGGAACTCGCATGCGGGTTCGGAAAACCGCTCGAGCTGCAAGTGCAAAGATCACTTATGTGCGCGTTCTCTTGACGCGTAGCCAATTAATGTAGCGGCGGCGAGCCGAGGTGCCGTCAATGCAGCCGTTTGCCGCGCAGAGATAATTAGCCGGCGCGCCGGTTGGGCGACTCTTTCCGAAATAAACGTATTCATGTCAACAATCGTATCCGTAGCGCAGAAAAATCGACGTTGCAGAAACATCCGAATCCCTGTGACTAATACAAAAACATATTTCCCCGCGTTTTGACGGTGTTTGTCGGATTCGTGCAGGCGCGACATATCGCTAGCCGCCACCCGTCGAGGCACCTCGGGGGAAGCCGCGAACGCAGGGCGTTAATGAACCTGCTGCCAATTCCTGCATCGAGTTTGCGCGTTGTCAACACTTCCTTTTTTTCCGAGAAGGCTCTAAAAGGTTTCGGGGGAAGTCACAGGTTTACAACTCGCCGAGCTGTCGGGTGCTAGCAGACGTCACGCGGGTCCGTTGGCGAAACCAAAAGTTAGGGAAGATAACATATACACCCCCCCCCCCAGAGGGGAGACTTGGAAAAATAAACAAACGGACTCTTTTTTAAAAACCGCTGGATAACTATCTGTCTAATCCAAACAAGATGGCGCCAGTTGTTTCCTTTCTTCTCCGTTCAAATCTTTGCCAAAGAGCTCCAAATGCGTGCCAAGGAGTCTTTATATTTATTTCTTCTTCTTGTTCCAAAAAGAAGGAAAAAAAAAAACTCAATCTGACGCACAAACATCTGCCATCTTTGCGGCGGAGTTGAATTGAGGACAACGTCTCAGCTTTTTTTTTTTTGCATAGCCAATTTGCTGGGAAGTAAACAAGTAGGGGGAACGCAGCATTTTATTGTAGTTATTTTTATTATTTTCACCGATATTCAAAATGATAACATGACTTGCCGCCATTGAGTGGTCCCAAATTTGGTTGTCTATATTTTTGCTAAATACAATACAATACAATGCATATTGAGTTATATAGCGCTTTAACAACAGCTATACATACCTATGCACATACACACACATATATAGAAATACAATCACATATGTAAATACACACACATATACTTCAAGATGGCGCCGCAGCAGCTCCTGTATTTTGTTTTTCTACGTCTTTCTTTCCTTTCCTCTTCCTTTCATATGAAATGTAAATTTCTCCACTGCGAGACGAATAAAGGTACATCCAATCCAATACACACACAATTACATGTACACAAAGCGCTAATGCTAATGCTAATGCTAAATGACATTAGAGCGAT
The DNA here is from genome assembly GCF_051943395.1 of Hippocampus bargibanti. NCBI lineage: Eukaryota > Metazoa > Chordata > Actinopteri > Syngnathiformes > Syngnathidae > Hippocampus > Hippocampus bargibanti. The sequence goes on from NC_142755.1 coordinate 4,930,711, forward strand.
TGTACGCTAATGCGACGAGCTAATGTTGACAATTAATTTGAATTTATCACTTATTAACCCATTCATTGCCAGACATGTGCAAAAAATGTTTACTTATGTGCCAGGGTTTTTGTCATTGTCACTTGAATTCCAGGACCCACAGATTATTGAGTTTTAGGACTACATAAAAATTCTATAATGCGTTAGAAACCGTAGTCGCTCTTCTTTCAGCTGAAAAAAAAGAGTTAATTTCTAAGTGGGTATGGATCTGGAGTTATCTGAGTTTGAAATGGGGGCCGATGTACAAAATACTATAGATATATATATATATATATTGATTATATAGCGCTTTAACAGCAGCTGCAACAAAGCGCTAACATAGACAAAAGGCAAACGCTGCCCTGTTGTAGAAGGGAATTTTTTTTGCCAGAGGCCATGGCGAGCGCTTTATCGGCACCAAAGCATGAAAAAACAAAACCCGAACAAATTCGGGAATGGCATAATTTTTAATTCCCGAATAAATTTGTGAATGGCAGTCAAGTCACTGAAGCGATGTAATGTTTCCTGTTGGATTATATCCTGTGTAGTGTAAATGCTTTCATTTCCTGCCCAGAGGGGGCACTGTGTCACTGCGCGGGGGTCGGGAGGGGGCTTGATACGCTCCAGGTCAGTGAGCAAACTGCTAACATTTATCCCTTCCTATACCCATTCCCTCCCCTACCTTACATCACCACCTCTCCTGACAAAGTGCGCACGGCTCCTCTGAGGCATACTAATACCCCTGATGTGTATTAGCCTCGCAAATCTGCCGTTCGGCACGGCCGCGGCCGAGCGCCGGTAAGTTGAGCGCGAGCCAGGAACCCGAAACCTCCGCCGTTCTAATTTAGGGGGATGTTCAGACATTTTAAACGAAAAAAAAAGTGCTTTGTCACCACGGTTACTTTGGCGGCCATGCCTCCTTCTCTCCGACTGAGACGGAATGTGAGCTCGCTGCAATGCTAATGACCTAATTCTGCTAAACACTAAATAATAATAAGAATTTTTCATTTCATTTCTAAGCGCCTTTCAAAACTCAAGGTCACTTTTCAGTCACAGGATGAGTTTTTCTGCGGGTGAGCAGCGGCAGCCACACGCGCTAGCGTTCATTCAACCCAGAAGTAACTGAAACTGATAGAAAGCTAGCTAGCTAATAGATAGCCCATAGATAGCCAGCTACACAGCTAGCCAGCTAGCTATATAACACATAGATAGCCAGTGAGATAGCTAGCTAGACAGCCAGATATCTAATAAATCAGACAGATAGCTAGCTAGCCAGCCAGATCGCTAATAAATAGCTAATAGATAACAAATAGCCATCTAGTTAAATAATGCTAATTGTGTGTGTGCGTGTGTGTGTGTGTGAGTTTGTATGACCAGTCTTGTGAGGACCACTATCGTTTTATACCATACGTAGTGAGGACATTTTGGTTGGTCACAAGTTTTTCATTCTAAAGGCTTCTAGAGGGTCTATATATGCATCTGTTAGTTTCAGATAGGTCCTCACAAATTCACCCAAAATTATTTTTTGGTGTGTTTTTTCATTTCACTTGGATACACACACTTTTTACTCACTGTGTGTGTGTGTGTGTGTGTGTGTGTGCGTGCGCATTGGTTAATTAGAGGAAAAATTTCATACCACAAAAAAGTAAAACGATATTTTAACCAAATTCACAACAGGGATGAGGACTTTGAATGTACCCATTCAGAAACCTCACTCCTGCTGTTATTTCAGTTTCAACTCCACTTTTTATTTCTTTGTTTTTAAAGAAGTTGAAGTGGGAAATGGGGTGACATTTAATGTAATGTAACACTAGTTCTTCTCTAAACTTATCAGCAACGGTGGTCCTCACTCCTTATCTGGAGTATCCGGACCTCACAAAACCATTGAAACAGGAATGTGTGTGTGTGTCATAATGTTTCTGTTCAGGCGTTCCTCAAATGTAAATTGAAGTTGTTCAATCACGACAACAAAGCAAAACGCAAGTCATCCGACTCATTTTCTCTCCCTGAAGAAACATGACAGATGCAAACTAGGCGACATAGAGGGCCGGGGGGTATATTCCAGGCATCTTTTTTAGCTTTGAAACAGCATGTGAACCCGCCTCGACCAATCTCTCCTTCGCAGGTGTGCGCCCGTCCGCTGCGGGGGAGCCACGGCGGCGCACTGTTGTTGTGCTTTGCCGCGCAAAAAAATAACATAAAAAAGAGAGAAAATGGCAGCAAATGAAGTTGGCCGGCGACGGGGTATTGTTCTCCGCTGCTAGCGGTAATGAACAGGCTTTGGGAACAGACTGTGGGACGTTGCTTTATCAGCACTCTTGTTTGAGTGCTGATAAAGCAACGGCCATGGCCTCTGGCAATGTTTTCCACAAGGGGGCGGCATTTATAATTTTTCAATGTTAGCACTTTGTTCCAGCTTTAGCTGTTGTTAAAGCGTGATATGAACCAATATGTATGTATTGTATTGTATTTTGTTTATCCGCCCCCATTTCAAGGTCAGATAACTCCAGACATATCATATCATTAAAACAAAATATGAAATGAAATGAATTGCATATTAAAAGTGTGTCGAAAACTGACACAAGTACTACTAAACGTTTACACATACGTTGTTCAGATGCCACAAAAAAACATTAAAAAAACAACAGGCATAATGTTGTTGCGAAAGTGTACACACCCTAAAGTGCCTCTGATTCATCCCTCATAAATTTCAGCGGTTCTAGGAGGCCCTCTTGACCAATTTTCCGTGCAGTAGACAGAAGCTATTAATATTTTTTTTATCAATCAATATGTATTGTATTTTGTACATCTGCCCCCGTTTCAAGCTCATATAACTCCAGACCCATATAACTTAGGAATTAACTCATTTCGGATGAAAGAAGAGAATCTAAGGTTTCTTACGCTGCATTGAATGTTGATGTAGTCCTAATAGTCAATATTTTGCGGTTCATGGGATTCGAATGACAATGACTAAAACCCTGGCACTGGAGTGGACACATTTGTGCACGTCTGGCACTAAATAAATTAATGGAATATTTCGGTAAAACCCGGACATCGATTTGTTTAAAAGGAGCGACAAATAATATTTTGTTTATTTTTTACAAATATTTTTACAAACTATATACAAGTAACATCCGACTTACAACGAGTTCCGTTCCGACCAAACGGTCGTAAGTCAAAATGATCGTAAGTCGAAATCCATTCAAAATGTTAATATTACCAGACATACATATATACACGTATGTATATGTGTGTATGTGTACAAAAAAGGGATTCTAGTTTGAGAAAAAAAACGCCCATATGATAAAAGGCAAGAATTATTATTATTATTTTTAAATTTTTTTTTTGTCAAATGAACTAAAACAAATCCGAGTTGAACGTCGGCCGCGGAAGCATCCAAAAGACAACGCGTAAACATCGATCAGTCGCTTCAACGTTTTTTATGACGCGGCGGTGGGGCGCGTGACTCTTTCGCGACGACTAACGCGAGCAAGCGTAGTCAATTTCACACTCAGACGGCGACCGGTCGAAGGGAGACGGGGGGGGGGGGGGCTATGTGGAGCATCGCCACTCTATGAAGCCCCCCCCCCCCCCCCTCTTTAAAGCGACAAGATGAAGCAAGCCCGAGTTGAGACTGAACACCGTTGGCAACGTTTGATTTGGCTTGTTAAGATTTGATTTCGCCGCTCAGGCACAATCAAATAAATAAAAACGCAAAAAGTGTGTAAAAGAAAAGAACAAGCATTATTTATTCATCAAGTCACTATGCCCCGTCAAATCAAACACTTTATAAAATATTCATCTTCACCCTAGTTTGGTAGGACAGCGCTACATTCATCATTGGCCAGTATATACATCGTGCGTTATACACAAGTCGTGCGGAAGTGACGAAAGTAGCATATCAACGGAGAGAAAATACACAAATACGCAAAAATCTGTTAGTTCTGGACATTGACTTCTAGTAATGAGTTAAACAGGGCCCCCCTTTCTTTGCCTTTCAGAAATAATGAACATATGTAGGGAAATTTGCAGTTTTGAAGGATCCCTAGCAAGCTCCGGGGACCTAAGGTTGACCCCAGGGGGACACCTAAAACCAAAATAATAATAATAAAGTTAATTCCTAAATGATATGAGTTATATGAGCTTGAAATGCAATATGTTGGTTTATATAGCGATTTAACAACAGCTGAAGCTGGAACAAAGCGCTAACATGGAAAAAAAAGTGAAATTTGGCTCCCGCGTGGAAGGGAAAAACATTGCCGCTTTATCATCACCCAAACAAGAAAAAAAACAAAACCCCAAGAAATTCGGAAATGGCGCTCTACGTGATAATTCCAATTAAATTCCTGACTGGCAGTGAATGAGTTAACGTTAGAATTGTGAGAAGCCGCTCGCATTGGAATGCAAAGTTCTTTTAAAGAAAAAACAAAACCACGCTGCCGCTTGCGTCGCCGCCGTGACTCATTCTCCAATCCGCCACTTTGAACAAAAAAAAAAAAAACCCTGACATTGACCGTGTTGCATTCAAGGACCTCTCTGCCCACCCAAGAAGCCATCGATAAGATGATGACAATGACCGCCGTACAAAGCCTGCCTTTTTTTTTTTCTTTCGCGGGTAAACACGAAGCCCAGGAGCTTTTGGCATTTGCTGGTCCTCCCGATTGCGCTAATTAAACAACCCGATGGAGGACCGCGTGCCGTCGCAACACCCGCCCTCCCACCCCCTCTCGTTAGCGCGGTCGCCATTACCAGTCAAAGGGCCTCGTCAAGAATAAAAACAGTCCCCAAAGTGCTGAATCGAAGCCCCCCCTCTCAGCTTCTGTTAAGATAGCAACATGACACGCAGACTTTTTAACGTTTAACCCTCCCCCCCACACACCCACCACTTTAAGTCGTTAGCTCTCCGTGTCTCTTTCCCTGCAATGTTTATCGCCAATGAAATATTTAGTACCCGAAAGCCTGCGTGTACGTACGTGTGCATTTCTGCACATACCCGAACAAGAGATGACAGATGTGGACATATGCGTATGACCCCCCCCCCCCCATCCCCTGTCCCTCTCACCAAACCAATTCTGCATTCCAGCTAGCTCACGTGCCGTAATTTATCCCAAAATAGCAATTTCTAGTTAGCATCAGCGGAGTTACACTGTATTAAATATGTATCGTTTTATACGCGTTTGTCCTAGATCGCGCAAAATGGTCAGATAAAAAGAATACAAATTAGTTCTAAGACAAGTTTTAAAGTAAAAAAAATATATATATATAGCAGTGTAATTAGACACAAATTCACAGTAACACTAGCGCTAGCGCGCGGCTACAGATGGTGGTAGCGTAGAGAGAGATGCGCGAATGCTTTCTTGCAATCTTTCACACCTGGTTTGGCGGCAGCCATTGTTTCGCCTTCGGCTTTTGCTTTAAGAAGCTTAAGCGTATTGCCTAGCAAGTGTTTATTTTTAGCGCCGAGGTGCTCGGTGGGAGAAGATAGTGTGGGGGGAAAAAAAAGACAATACAAACAGCAAACATCTTGTGCGAGTGACAGTTTTTTTTTTTTTTTGGGGGGGGGGGGGTTGTAGTCAAACCTTTGCTTTTCATTTTTCGCTAAAAGTTTACTTTGGGTAAGTTGTATGTCTCCTTGTATGCGAATCCAAAATCGAACGTGGTAGCATTCAATCATGTGGTCGTCGTACTGGATGTGACAGTCACTATTTAAAAAAAATGTGGTCAATAATAATGATGACAACAATGAGAATAATGATAATAATAGCAATAGTAGCAATACTGTAACAATACTAATACTGTAAAAATGCTAATACTGTAAAAATAGCAATACTGTAAAAATAGCAATACTGTAATAATAGTATTACTGTAATAATAAAATACCTATTATTATTATTATTAATAATAATAATAATAGTTATTATTATTATCATTATTATTATATTTATAATATAATATAATATAATATAATATAATATAATATAATATAATATAATATTGTGAGGGAAGAGGATGCACAAAACTGGGATAGATGGAGGACATTGATTCGCTGTGGCGACCCCTGAGGGGAAAAGCCGAAAGGAAAAGAATATAATATAATATAATATAATATAATATAATTAGTATTATTATTATTAATAATATCAATAACAACAATAATAATAATAATAATTTATTCTTATTAATTTTTATAATAAAAAATAATAATAACAATAATAATTATTATTGTTATTGTTATTATGATGAATATAATAATAGTAATAGTAAATATAATAATAATAATAATAATAATAATAGTAAATATAATATAATAATAATACTGGGATTATAATAATAAAACCATGATGATGATACTACTTACTACTACTACTACTACTACTACTATTATTATTAATAATAATAATACTAATAATAATAATAATAATAATACATTTCATTTATAAGCAATTCGTACTTGAGTCTTTTTCCCACTGAATACTTATTCAAGTAAATACTTGCAGCAATACCCGCCCCTTCTCACCCACATCCCTCCAGAAGCATTTTTTTTTTCAAAGCGCCGACATCATTCTGTTTTGCCCGCCCTCACTTTGAATGTCAGCATCCCCCCTTACCCCAGCCCCTCCGGTTGTGAGTCTCGCTTCCATTTCCTGTGATGCGCCCGTCTGCCACCTCAAAGTTGTTTAGGCCCCGGTGTTTGTTTGCGTATAACCGTGCGGCGCGCCACCTAAAAAGAGCCCGTTTCCTGTTTGGTTTAGTGTGCGCAAGAACTCTTGAAAGATGTTGAATTTGTTGTGATGGGGGAGAGAAAACAACTGGAAGAAAAAAAAAAAAAAAACAGAGATGCCTTGGCTGTGTAAAAATACTTTTTTTTAAACACAACTCCAGCCTTGAAAAAAATACAAACGCCTTCTTCAACCCTGAAAAAAGGCGTTGACATCAATGAGGAACGTCCGCCGCCTCCAAAGTAATAACCATAACCTTAAAGGACAAGCGACGCCCCCGGACAAGTTGTGTCCATCATTTGTAAAATGGCTTCAAATGACTTCTACTGAGCGTATTTTACAAAGATTCCACCACATACAGCTATATTTTACATTTTAAGACTCGCGCTGAATATTCCGGAAATCTTGTTTTTGAGTTGGTGACCCTACGTCACTGAAGGAACACCCCTAACCGAGAAAAGACATAGCTTGCATCACCTCAATGCATTTTCCGGTACTTTGTTTGGTCTGAAAACTTCATGTTGATACGTGTTGATGGCGAAATTAGAAGGAAAACACATAAATAACACGATGGTGAATCGTTGTGTGTTGCGCCAAGACTTCTACAGTGTATTTAATGTTCGCTTACAAAACTTCCCAGGAGACAATTTCCACCGAGCTTTGTCGCCCTCTTCTGCCTTTTTTTGGTACTGTGAGTACTAAAGAGTTTGTCACTATATTTCTCTCCAGATGCCTCAAAATGACCGGAATACATTCTTTAATCGATTGCAAACATGTATGCTTTCCTCTTCAGAACTATTTGAATCATATTTATAACTGGATGAGTCACAAGAAAGCATCTTTTCCGAATCTGAAGCCATTGTTTTGATTCTCCAGCAAGGCAAGACGTCTTGGGGGTGACACGACGAATAAGGGGGCGGGACCTTCTGAAACTGGCCACTTCCTGTTTCAATTTGAAGTAGTTTATTGGTGTTTTGCATTTGACTAAAAAAATCATACTGCGTGTTTTGGGTATTTTAGATGCTATAAAACGTTTTTCTGATGTCAGTTAGGAAACAAAAAAGTGATGTCGGTTGTCCTTTAAGTAATGCGTTGAAAAAGGGGCCTCCGGCAAAATTCTTAATCCTCGACTCTTGCAGCGAAAAGCGGCTTAGGTGCTGGATACAAGAGATGACAGGTGACTCCAAGCGCTCCTGAGCCGCAATGTCTCAAAAGCTGAGATGTTCCCTTTGCCTTGACGGAACGGTATTTTCATTGCGTGGACGTTGACGTTTTTTGGTGTGTGTGTGTGTGTGTGGGTGTAAGACTCACCACCTGCTTACCCGTGTTTGAATTATCCACGTGCGACTTAAAAAAAAACGTGATAAATGTCACACGGGATCCTATTTCTCTCACAGCGTCGCATTTCCAGTGTGGTGATTACCCGAGTCGCAATCCATTCCAAGGTGATGATGTCACCTTGACATTTTTAGCGCTGTGAGGGGGGGGGGGGGGGTGATTCTGCTGCCTTGTTGTCATAAAACCTCAAACGTCGCAGTCAAATGTGGGCGAGAGGATTCATTTCACGAACTGAAAGAGACTCGTCGCTTGCTACATCGGCGCCGCAACATGCTAACCAAAATGTGATGTCATTAAACACAGAGGTGTCCAAATGATTTGCGTTAATTAACTCATTTACTACCATTAACGAATGTATTCGGAAATTGGATATATGACAGAGCGCCATTCCCGGATTATTTTTGGGTTTTGTTTTGTTTTTTTCTTTTTTTTTTGGGTGCTGATAAAGCGCTGGCTATGGCCTCCATCAATGTTTTTACCTTTCCACAAGTGGGCAGCATTTCCCTTTTTTTCCATGTTAACGCTTTGTTCCATCTTCAGCTGTTGTTAAAGCGCTATATAAATCAATATGTATTGTATTTTATACCCCCACCCTAATTTCAAGCTCATATGACTCCAGATCCATAGAATTTAGGAATTAACTCTTTTTTTCTGATGAAAGAAGAGCATCTAAGGTTTTTTTTTACACTGCATTGAATGTTGATGTAGTCCTAAAACTCAATATTCTGTAGGTCCTGCAATTTGAGTGACAATGACAAAAACCCTGGCACTGAAGTGGAGACATTTTTTGCACATTGTCTGGCATTGAACGAGTTAATAATTAATTTTTATGTCAACAAGCACACCACGATGGGAATTTATTAATATCATAGAGATGCTCGCTTGTTGGTGGATTGCATTGAAACTGCAATGCGGCGGGTAGCTGTCCGTTGTGCTGAAACTGCAAACAGCATCATTCCTGTCTGTCATGGGCACGACCACACAAGCCGTTAAAGCAAAAGATGCCCGCCACTCGCACATAGGCTACACACCTCCCACAACCGCTTTCCGCACAGCGAGCAGGTGAAATGCTCACTTCTTAGCGTTTTAATAATCAAAATATCTCGGTAGCAGACGTACGACAACATCAGCCGTGACCCAGCCAGATGGGTGTCGGACCCTCTGAGGAAAACATTCAGCCTTTTTGCTATCAAACGCATCTTCCATCTTGGCGTATGGTTGATTCGATTGTGGGGGAGGCGGGTGGTGTCTGTGAAAAGGAAGTAGAGATATATTGTGGGTCCTGCAATTCGAGTGACAATGACATTTTTGCACATGTCTGGCAGTGAATTAGTTAAAAAACAATTGTTTGCAACTGGGCATCTCATTAGCATCTTCCAGCGATAAGTCGCCACGATAATTTTGCTGTGTACGACAGTTCGGACCAGTTTAGTTTCCAGCCAGTATAAATAAGCCACGTCGTGTCCGCCCGAGTGTAGCCTGCATCTCATCAGGTTATTTAGTAATGAATTCGGTCGACCGTGGCCCGGCCTTGCAGTGCCTCATTACTCCCAGTGGATTGGGACTTTATAACGGGCCATCATGTCAGGGTGAAGAGTATGATACATGGCTCTAAAATAGTCAACCGTAAAGCAGCATTAATTTGGTCCATTTTGTGTCCGATTCAGCCCTCGATGGAGAGAGAAAGTGAGCTGTACGTGGCTTGGAAAAAGAGATGTCGGGGTGCTTGGGATAAATTATTCAATTTGAAGACTCCATTTTATTTCTTTCTTTATTTATTTGAGGCGAAGTACAACAAACCTTCCATCGGGCGACAGGTGTTGAGAGCGATGCCACTTGAAAGCAAGAATGGGCCGGCGTAATGTACTCGCCGGGCCATTTTGCGGAGACGCAATCGCTCTAAATAATGAAAATGGCTTCGCTCAACAGATCCATTCAGTCCTTAAACAGCCACGCGGCGTGCAGGGGAAATAGAATACCGCATGTTGATTTGAGTGTGCCCGTCAAGAACAGGAATTGGAGATTTTATTATATTTACATCGTGATCAAATTAGAATGTTGGCTTTGTGATGCTGTTGTTTATTATTTTCATTGTTTATTTGCTAATGACTGGAAGTGCATTGTGAATATTTTTTGTCATTGTCACTCAAATTTCAGGACCCACAGAATATCGAGTTTTAGGACGACATAAACATTCAATTCAGCATAAGAAACCTTAGACTCAATTCTTTGATCAGAAAAAAAGAGTTAATTCCTAAATTATATAGGTCTGGAGTTATATCAGCTTGAAATGAGGGTGGATTTCCAAAATGCAATGCAATACATGTTGGTTTATATAGTGCTTTCATAAAGCGCTAACATGGACAAAAGGCAAATGCGGACCCCTCGTGGAAGGGAAAACCATTGCCTGAGGTCTGGCCAGTGCTTTATCGGCACCCTAGCAATAAAAGTCAAAGGCAGCTTGATTGTAAAATATGCTAATATGCATGACATACATCACAGATGATTACTGTCGTCTCGGACCCAGCGTGCAAGGCACTTCTAATGACTTGATGACAAACATAATAAACACGAAAACGCCTAAACCCGAACAAAATCAAGAATCACGTTCTACGTCATATTTTCAATTGTCGAATAAATTGTGGAAAGGCAGTGAATGAGTTAAACAGGGGCCCCCTTTCTTGCCCTTAAGAAATAACGGACATATGTAGTGCAATTGGCAGTTTTGAAGGACCCCTTGGAAAGCTCAGGGGACCTAAGATTGACCCCAGGGGAACACCTAAAACCAAAATAGCTAACTTACAATAACTTTTTTGCTCTTGGGATGTTGTTATGCTTCAGTCTCCAGGCCTGCACCTCAGGGGCGACTATTTTCATGTTCGTCAAATGCTGCTGTCGCGATGCCTTTACCTCACTTAACCCGATTTTCCTACGACTGTGTTCATTTCCATTTTTTTTCCACATTTGTTTTTTATAGCCTTTAAACATTGCTTAGGGAAAGATGCGTGTTTATACAGTCTGCTTCCATTGTGCTAATCTTTCATTTGAGACATTCTGCCGAGAGTCTTTAAATCATAATACCTTCCGGAGGGCTTTGTATACGACAAACCACGGTGGCCCTTTTTTTTTTTTTTTTTTTGCGGTTGCCAAGGAAACGGGCTCAATCAAACGCACCGATCTGTGTGCAAGAGTGTCCTGCCTGCTGCTCGTCGACTGGAACCGTGTGAATATTTGAGCGTCTCTTGAAAAGCTTTGTGCAAACAGCCAAACGCTTTTATAGACAAGGGTTTGGATCTCACTTAATAGATAAAATCTCGCTTGGGACGCACCCAGAAAATCAGCTCCAAAACTGGAAATATGTCTTCATACTCTGTTGCTTCTGTTATGACTATTAATATTGTCCTGTTGCAACAGCAATCATTTACTGTAAGACCCGCTGGTCCTCTTTAAAGAAGACTATGGGCTACGCTCGACGTTAATTGGCCAGCCAGTACTTTGGAGTCGCCGGGCTATTTATTTTTATTTGCGTTGTTATTTGTTGATGGATACAAAGCCAGTGGTGGCATTCTATTGCTCACGTTTGCCGGGGCGGCGTTGAAGAAACAAACTGGAAAGTGTGTGTATTTAAAGGTGGACAATCGAGTGACTGGGAAGTGGGCGAATGCATTGGCTAATTTCTGAAGAGTCTATTCGGATTAATGCGTGGTCGAAAATTACATTTTAGATTGGATTGGATTAGCATTGAATGGTCTCACACTGGAGAAATTTACATTTCACAGTTATGGAAGGAAGCGGAAAGGAAAGGAAGAAGTAGAAAAACAAAATACAGGAGCTGCTGTAAAGGCGGCCACTCTCGCGGCGCCATCTTGAAGTCAAAACAACAACAACAAAACTAAATAACAAGTAATATGACAACACAAAGACGCAGACAGTCATTGAATGTTAAACACTTTCTGCACCAACTTTGTCGTATGAAGCAGTTTTAGATGAAAGAGGAGAGAATCAAAGTGTCATTTTCACCACTGGATCAAAGGAAATGTGCAAATCTGCTAGAAGCTTAGTTTAGAAAGCAAACACGAAGCTGTAGCATCCATTGACGGAAAGAGATTGTCTCATATCTCCTGTCCCATGTAAATCCGCTTCAATTCCAAGCCGCGACAGTTCCATATATGACCTTTACGCTAAAACAAAGCGGATCTGTGAAAATGTTGCCCATTACAGGTGCAAAAAAAAAAAAAAAAAATCACAATCGCCCCAGTGCTGTCCAACGATGACAGTCAAATGGCGCTGACATTCCTCCCAAATCAAAAACGGTGCTGGCATAGCGTGTCGTGGCCAAAAATGCTGAAAAAAAAACAATCCGTATCCATTCCACATGACGCACAACAACATAAAGTGACAAAAGAAACACTCAGACAACAAAAATTCTATTTGGGCGCCATCTTGGACTTCATATTTAGCATTGTTTGCGGCGGATGAAGAGGAACGACCTAAAAACGGTGCTCGGTCAAAGGGAGCTGCGAAATGTATAGTCAGCACAACAGTGGAGAGTCTTTGAGGATAGGATAGAGGTGGCGGGGGGGCGGGGGGGAGACAGATGGATGCAGGTGCGAGGGAGGGAAGCGGCGGGGGGCCGGAGGGAAAGAATTGTGTTTCGGGAACGCCATGCCAAAAATATGGTTCCATCTTGCTGCCAGGCAGCCACAGTGGGGAAATATGAATGGATGGTGTTAGATCGGCTATAAATAGTCAGATGTCCATTTGGAATTGTGTCAGATGTTCGGTCGGACACTGTGAACAAAGGTTCGAACACAGGAAGATTGTCTTTTACTGCCTGCAGGGGGCGTAGTTTTCATGAAGCTACTTCATGTGCAACTTCTGCAACTCGCTGCCAAGCTATTGATTGAGACCATATGCAAATTTAAGTGATATATTAGTAAAACATAGTCGTCTTTAACATTGGATGACTTGAATGTTTTCATCTTGTAGTGGTACAAAGACTGGCTATCTATGAGCTGGCTAGTTAGATAGCTAAATGGCTATCTGGTTATTAGCTGTCTATTAGCTAGCTAGCTTTCTATTTGAGTTACTTCCGGGTTGAGTGAACGCTGGCGCGTGTGGCTGCTGCTGCTCACCCACAGAAAAACTTATCCTGTGACTGTAAAGTCACCTTGAGAGTTTTGAAAGGCGCTTATAAATGACATTTCTTATATATTATTGTTGTTGGTCTGTATTTGATATCTATTCACTATTTAGCTAGCTCGCTATCTAGCTCATTATCTATGAGCTGTCTAGTTATCTAGCGAAATGGCTAGCTGGTTATTAGCTGTCTATTAGCTAGCTAGCTTTCTATTTATTTGAGGTTGTTCCGCGTTGAGTGGACACTGGTGCATGTGGCTGCCGCTTCTCACCCACAGAAAAACTCATCCTGTGACTGTAAAGTGACCTTGAGAGTTTTGAAAGGCGCTTATAAATGAAATGTATTATTATTATTGATATCACCCCCCTGGTCGTCCCAAGCACCAACAACTATAAAACAACAGAACGTCGACATTTTAATCGCTTGTCCTTTCCATGAACTGATAGATTTGTCACTCCTTCCTGTGAAGGAGTTTACCAAGTCCTAAATTAGTCCAAGGCCAGATCTCCTACATGAAGATGACAGTTTAACAGGCTGTGTCTGTTTACCTCAGATTGACATGGGATTTTCTATGCTTCCGTTATGTGCCTTGTATTAGCCAACTAAGCATACAACAGCATGAAACTTTTAAATACGATTACTTCTTTTCTGTCTATCAAATTGTGTGCAGGACAAAATATGGCGGGGTGGTCGGGTTTTTGAGTAGCAAAAATTCTGTTTCTAAACTTTTTGGGACAGAATTTTTTTCGTAAGATGTGACAAAGGTATCGTAAAGTGTAGCGAAATTGGTTTTTGGTATGTTTTGATGAGCTAAAACTCTTCTGATGCTAAATTGTGAAAGAACCGGGAGAGGATTAGAAAGTCAGTCCGGCTTAGCTGTTGAGCAAGTCACTCTCGGTGAGCTTTTTTTGCGAAATGTGCAATTTAGCATGAAGACGGCCATTTTTTTTTTGGGGTGGGGGCAAGGGAGTCACCAGCCTGAGGCGGCATTGCTGCAATCCGTTTGAAAAAAAAAAAAAAAAAAAACTCTCAGCTTCGGTTTCCTTATTTGGGGCAGCAAATTCACATTCCGCTTCCTACTGGCTTGCCTTTCCACTTGCTGAACATCTTTGCCCCAAAAACATTTTCCGGCGCCTTGGTTCTATTCCAGAAGCATAAATAGACTTTTATAACGTGTGGATTTATTGCCCTTCATTTCCTTTAACCATGTTTGAATTAGCTGTCGGCGGAATCCCGGAGCAAATAAAATTATTCCAGACTGGTGGTAGACATTTTTATTCTTGTGCTATTTATTTAACTCATTCACTGCCATTCATGAATTTATTTCGTGAATTGGATATATGACATAGAGCGCCATTCCCGAATTTGTTCGCGTTGTTTTTTTCATGCTTGGGTGCTGATAAAGTGGTGGACATTTTTTTTCTTGTGCTAGTTTACTCATTCACTGCCATTCATGAATTTATTCCGAAATTGGAAAGATGACGTAAAGCGCCATTCGCAAATTTGTTCAGGTTTTGTTTGTTTCATGCTTGGGTGCTGATTAAGCGCTGGCAATGGCCTCTGGCAATGTTTTTTCTTTTCTAACAGGGGGCAGAATTCCCCTTTTTTCCATGTTAGCACTTTGTTTCAGCTTCCGCTGTTGTTGAAGCGCGATATGAATCAACATGTACGTATTGTATTTTGGACAGCCGCCCTCATTTCAAGCTCATATAACTCCATATCCATATAATTTAGGAATTAACAGTTATTTTTCTGATGAAAGAAGAGAGTGAGGTTTCTAACGCTGTATTGAATGTTTATGTCGTCCTTAAAACTTAATATTCCGTGGGTCCTGGAATTCAAGTGACAATGACAAAAACCCTGGCAAAAATTATTCACAATGCACTTGCAGTCATGAGCAAATAAACCAAAAAATTAATTAGAAAAAAATTGACAAGTCCTTTTCTTCACGGGCGCACTCAAATCTATTTGAGTGACAATGACAAAAACCCTGGCACTGAGTGGACACATTTTTGCACATCGTCTGGTAGTGAATGAGTTTTGAAACGCGCTTATAAATACAATGTATTATTTTCTTATTCTATTAGCTAGCTAGCTTTCTATCTATCTGAGTTACTTCTGGGTTGAGTGAACGCTGACGCATATGGCTGCTGCTGCTCACCCACAGAAAAACTTATCCTGTGACTGTTAAGTGACCTTGAGAGTTTTGAAAGGCACTTATAAATCAAATGTATTATTATTATTAAAAAAAATATATTAAAAAGGTAATTGCAACAAATGTCCACAAGGGGCGTCCAAGCTCACTTCCTGCCTACTGCGAAATGCCGTAATGGAATCTATAGTTTGACATTTGCATCAAAAGAAACAGAACCGGACAGGATGCAGAGATCCTATCGGACTGTCCCAACTGTCATCTAGCCGGCGAGTCGCCGTGCTGTCAAAACGATAACAACTCTCGGGGAAGGTCACGTTTTATATCGTTACCTGTCAAGCAGCCAATACGCCATCGCCCCGGAAGAAATTTAATTAACTTGAAACGGCAGCGGCGAGAGAGTGAAGCGACATTAAAGGGATTGAACGATAACCAGTTTTTAATCCCGTCCTGGCAAAAGAAGAGAAGGGCGGGTGACTTTGGCGGAGGTGGAATTCTTTTGACGTGATATGTGCTGCAATTAGTCATGTGTGTTTGTGTTTGTGTTTGTGTGTGAGCAACCTCGCCTTGATGCATCAAAAAGAACCAACAGGCAAAGCCGGCTGAGTCAACCATTTTTTAAAGCCATTTTGGTTTTAGGTGTACCCCTGGGGTCCGCCTCGAGTACCCCTGAGATTTCCCAGGTTGCCTTCATACCTCCCGCAAATTTGGCTACAAATTTCCAAAGCCGCTAATATCGCTCGCTATGAACAAAAAAAATACAATAATAATAATAATAATAATACATTTCATTTATAAGCGCCTTTTAAAACTGTCACGGTCACCTTACACTCACAGGATACGTTTTTCTGTGGGTGAGCAGCGGCAGCCACATGTGCCAGCGTTCACTCAACCCGGACGAACTCAAATAGATAGAAAGCTAGCTAGCTAGCTAAAGGATAACGAATAGATATCTAGTTGGATATATAGCTAATAGATAGCCAGATAGCTAGCTATTAGATAGCCAATAGATAGCCTTAGGAGTGACATAGCCAATAGATACCTAGCTAGATAGATAGCTAGCTATATAGCCTATATATAGCTAGCTAGATAGCATACATAAATAATAAATAATACAAAAATAATGTGCTATTAGCATCTATTAGGCAACTTAGCATTGCATTGTTTTTGGTTGAATGTTATATATGGCAATCTTTCTTCATCATTGAAGATTATCACGAGGCTGACCGCAAATTGGAGATGGCTTGTTTTTTCTTGCTCGGGTGCCGATAAAGCGCTCGTCAGACCTCTGACAATGTGGGGCACCATTTCCCTTTTTTCCATGTTAGCGCTTTGTTCCAGCGCCACCTGTTGTTATAGCGCTATATAAAGCAATATGTATTTATTGTATTTTGTACAGCCGTCCCCATTTTAAGCTCATATAACTCCAGACGCATATCATTTATGAAAGAATTTTTAAAAAACACTTTGTCTGTCCTCTGAGGCGGTTCTCGCTGGCAAAATTAACTACGGACAAAAGCAATTCAATCCTCGGTGTCGGACGAGGATAAATGGCAGCCAGTTGATGGTTTGATAGCGGCGAGATGTATTTCTTAATCAACGCTGGGGGTGGAAAGGCTAACGCGGTAAATGTGGCCCACTACTCACAACAAGTCCCCGGAGAGATTAGACCAATTGCCTTTTCAGAAATGAATTCAGTGACCTACTGTAATATGAAATTCATTTGCACACTGCCAGCCGCTGCCAGACATATCGCACATGCTTGTGTGTCTTCACGCGTAACTGCGATGCAACCTTTACGTACGTTGAATATGTTCCCATTTTAACAAGTATGACGGGAATCGCGTGGACATTTTGCGTCGCGGTTTTTAAAATCTCACCATTTGGAATCACGGGAACTAGAACTGCAAGCTTCTAAATGTACAGTAAAGTCTCGTTATATCGATATCGGATATATCGATAGTCCCGGTTATATCGATACTATTTCTATGCACGCAAGGAGAAAATTACATGCAAACAGGGTCGGATATATCGATAGTCCCGGTTATATCGATATTTTTTCGGACTCCCTTGAATATCGATATAACGAGACTTTACTGTAGTTTGTTTGTAAGCTTTTTGAATTTACAAAAGCAAAAGGCGGCGAATTACATGAACCCGAGCACGGTTTGTTCAACTCTCACTTGAGCTTTTCCTCGCAATTGGCGTTATTGTTTTAGATTACACGATACAAAACATTTGGGGTAATTAGACGGCGGCGTGAAAGATCGCTAATTAGAATAAGTGCTTCAGAGGGAATATTTTCCAAAGATGAGGATGCCCCCACCCTGAAAGGCCGTGATTGTTGCATTTCGGCGAATACGGAGAAGCTGAGATACAAAGAAAAGATTGCCGGTACATGCGGCGCTTTTGAGAGTGCTTCTACGAACAAAAGGCGAGTGACTCATATTGTTCACTCATTCACTGCTAGACGATGTGCAAAAATGTGTCCACTCCAGTGCCAGGGTTTTTGTCATTGTCACTCAAATTCTAGGAACCACAGAATATTGATTTTTTAGGACGACGTAAACATTCAATACCGCGTAAGAAACCTTCGACTCTTCTTCTTCCATCAAAAAAAGAGTTAATTCCTAAATTATATGGATCTGGAGTTATATGAGCTTGAAATGGGGGAAGCTGTCCAAAATACAATGCAATACATACACATTGGTTTATATAGCGCTTTAACTGCTAACAATTAATGACGAAAACGGAATCGAAAATATCTCGAAATTATCTAGAACAATTTTTGCCTTTCCCGTACAAACGTTCTTGTATGCCGTACACTTCTAAAAATGTGCAAAAAACGTACAGAATACGGCCGGTTGACAGGTAGGCTTCTTTCATCAGAATAAAAAGACTTAATTGCTAAATGATATGGGTCTGGAGTTATCTGAGCTTGAAATGGTGGTGGATGTATAAAATACAATACATATTGGTTTATGTAGCGCTTTAACAGGAGCTGAAGCTGGAACAAAGCGTTATTATGAAAATAAAGGGAAATGCTACCCCTTGCGGAAGGGAAAAAATTGCCAGAGGCCTGGCCAATGCTTTATCGGCACCCTAACAAGAAAAAAAACAGAACCCAAACACATTCGGGAATGGCGCTCTATGTCATATTTTCAATTCCCGAATAAATTTGTGAATGGTAGTGAATGACTTAACTTTATTTAGAGACGCTTTTAAAACACAAAGAAATGTAAAATATCAATGGATGTGGCAGAATGATACTAGTGCAGCGTGTTCCACCGGAGACAAATTCCTTGTGTGTTCTACATACTTGGCAATAAAGATGATTCTGATTCTGAGAATAGGACTTTTGTGCTCCCTTTTACGAGCACAAGTCAAGAGGCGAATGGCGGCGTTTTGGACTCGCTGGATACACTCCGTGGAGGATTTTTATTGTTTATTTGTGCAATTCTTCCTTGTAGTGCACCGGTTCTTTTCAGACCTTGCGAAAGACTCTCACCTCCTGCGTCTGCAACTCGGAATTGTCTACCTTGCTCATCGCTGTCCTTCCCCTTCCCGATCCGCATTGTTCCTGATCTTATCATTCCGCCTATCACAGGACTAATGACCCCGACAATCGTCGCTGACCTGTCGGGCCGAAGCGCCTGTGCTAAAAAGAAGGGAGGAGAGTCCATTAAAAGATTAATACAAGGAAGTGACCACTGTCCTCGCGGACCTGTGGAGCTCCGTAGCGCTAACGGTTGGGCGGATTTGATTTATCGTCATTCCTCCTCCCTTACGGGCTTTAAAAAGGCAAAGAAGGATGAGTCGCTTGTCCAGACGGCCCCAAAATGACAAAATCCAATGCGAGCGCAAATGGTCCCAAAAATCAATGTTGAAAATCCACCGCCTCTGAACGTCTCAAAAATTTTAAAGGACAACCGACCCCATTTTTTTTTCGTTTTCTAACTGACATCAGAAAAACATTTTATAGCATCTAAAATACCCAAAACACGCCGGCTGATATTTTTAGTCAAATGCAAATCATCAATAAAAATTATTTAAGTGTCCCAAAACTGCCACAAAATGAGCTCGGAACTGGGGCTATTCAGAAAGTCCCGCCCCTTTGTTTGTGATGTCACGCCAGGATACTCCTTCACAAACTGCCTTGCTCCAGAATCAAAACAATGGCTTCAGAGAGTTCAGATTCGGAGAAGATGCTTTCTTGTTACTCATCCAGTTATGAATATCATTCAAATACAGTAAAGTCTCGTTATATCGATATCGGATATATCGATAGTCCCGGTTATATCGATACTATTTCTATGCACGCACGGAGAAAATTACATCCAACAGGGTCGGATATATCGATAGTCCCGGTTATATCGATATTTTTTCGGACTCCCTTGAATATCGATATAACGAGACTTTACTGTAGTTCTGAAGAGGAAAGCATACATGTTTGCAATCGATTAAAGAAGTCCTTCCATATCAATTCCAGCCGCCTGGACTCCAATGTAGGGCCCAGACTACGACGGGTTTTAGCGTTGTCGCTTTTGTTGCGCGGTTCTCGAATTACAGTAAAGTCTCGTTATATCGATATTCAAGGGAGTCCGAAAAAATATCGATATAACCGGGACTATCAATATATCCGACCCTGTTTGCATGTAATTTTCTCCGTGCGTGCATAGAAATAGTATCGATATAACCGGGACTATCGATATATCCGATATCGATATAACGAGACTTTACTGTATATCGTACCCTACATGTCTAATCGACCTTCAAACTGCCTAGAGGTTTTCTTCTTGCCGCTCCCAATTTCACTTTGAAATGAAACCCATTAAAGTGAAATGTTTCCCAGCCACTTATTTGTTTTGTTTTGTTAGTTTTCGCCAAAGTAATTCGGGAACAATTTTGTCGCGTGAGTGGAATTGCAAGCCGTAGCGTGGCAAATTCCGTTAAGACTCATGGCCCCATTTGTTGAACGGCTTATAATGGCCCTCACTACCATTTACTGTGCGTGCGCCATTAGCCCGTGATGACTGAGATTAACAAGGTGGTTGGGTGTTAGCAAAAGCGCAAAGTACCAAACGAACGCAAACAATTAGAGTGCTACTAAATCAGCAAATGCTGACTTCCGATGGGTTTCAAAGTACGGTCGAGTTTGCTTGAGAATCCCGACTTGGTACTGTTGAGATATGTGCTATAGTCGCCCTTTGACATACGAATCATCCGGTTTGCGGATGCAAGTGCTAAATGATGGCAATTCTTCAAAATAGAATTTGTTTACGTGAAGTTGACTATTGACCTTAATTTATCTGGAAAACTGTCAGAGACTAGTCCTGTATTTCCAGGTTGATTTGCTCCCTTAATCAATCAACGGACGCGGTAGACTCGAGTTAGCTAAAAGGTACTTCATTCTGGAATCCGCATTAGCAGGAATGACGTTCCAATGCAAGATTAAAAGGTTTCTTCAGCCGTCATCTGTACTTCTTTGAAGGTGTCGGACATTTTGCTCCTTATCCAAAAAGCTTTGTCAGCGAGCTAACATTTTAGCTTAGTTCGCTGACAAAGCTTTTCATATGAAGAAACGTTTTCATCGATGGACCACTGCTGTACGACTGAGAGCTTACACAGACGATCCAATCGAAGGTATTGGAAAGTTTGGACGTTAGCATAGCATCGACGTAAACACACGTATCGCTAGGTTCTTATCAATGGCTGTTTTTTTTACTACCGGCGGTCTTCGTTTACACTTTTGTGAACATGCTGTTGGAACTGGTGATAGGAGCAATAATTGTGTACTATATCTAGCTGTCTATCGAGCTGTCTATCTAGCTGTATACAGGTAACATCCGACTTACGACCGAGTTCCGTTCCGACCAAACGGTCGTAAGTCAAAATGGTCGTAAGTCGAAATCCATTCAAAATGTTTAATAGAGACTCGGAGGCTAAATGTCTCGCAAAATCCCCCCTCTGTTGCCATCACACGGTCGATTGCTGTGCGAGAGTGATACGCTGGCTGGCTGGCCAAAATTGGTGTACGCGTTGCCGGCCTGCTAGCGCATTGCGGTGCCAGGCGTAGAATTAAAATTTTAAAAATAGGGTCTGGAGGTCGTGGTCATAAGTACGGGTGGTCGTAAGTCGAGCTGGTCGTAGGTCGGATGTTACCTGTATCTATCTAGCTATTTATGTTTCTGGCGCGTATGGCTGCCGCTGCTCACCCACAGAAAAAATATCCTGTGATTGTAAAGTTTCTTTGAGAGTTTTGAAAGCCACTTATAAATGAAATGTATTATTATTATATATCGGCCATTTTCAGACCACACAAGAAAATGCTTTGATGTTACTGATAGCCGGCCTTCCCCTAATTAGTCGGTGAAATTGAGTTTCCTCTCCGTTTGGCTTGACAGCAAAAAATATTGTTGGCTAGCTTGGCCATGATACAAAAAACAAAGCCATACTTACATCCTGTAAAATAAAAAAGCCATTCCTTTTAAATGACAAGCATAGATGTCACGTTCCATCAACCGGCATTGGAAACATTGCCCGGCCTTCCCGTCAGGATGTATTTTTTGGCGGTTATAAAGAATGGATAGAATGGCGGAAAATGGGCAGTGGAGGAGAAGACAAACGGGCCGGGTCAAGGATTGCGACATTCCGCAGTGTCGTCCAAAGCACTAAAAGCTCTAACGGGATTGTTGGGAAAGATACCTCAAGCTCCGCATGGCTTATCTGTAACGATTTCTTGGCCCGGCTATTTTATATGCGGCGCGCATAATTAAATTGGTGGGTACGGTTTTGCAATCGATATTGACGGAGTGATTCTGCGTTGTGTCTAAGGTATTAAAGGACAACCGACGTCTCCGGACAAGTTGTGTCCATAATTTGTAAAATGGCTTCAAATGACTTCTACTGAGCGTATTTTAATAAAATTCCACCGCATATAGCTATATTTTACGTTTTAAGACTCGCACTGAATATTCAGGAAGTCTTGTTTTTGAGTTGGTGACGAGTCCGTACGTGACGTCACTAAAGGAACGCCCCTGAGTGAAAAAAAAAGACAACATTTTAGCGGTCCTTCCATCACGTCAATGTATTTTGCTGTGCTTGTTTGGTCTGAAAACCGTGTTGCACCCAAAAGCCGCCAGAAGAGGGCGTCCAAGCGCCATATAAGGAATTTATCAGCCTGTGGAAACGGAGGTGGCCAGAGGAGGTCGCCATTTTGTGCCTCTTTTTTTGAGTGAGAGATTTTCCCCCAATGCTGCCTCAAAATGGCACAAATAAATTCTTTAATCGATTGCAAACATGTATGCTTTCCTCTTCAGAACTATTTGAATCACATTCATAACTGGATGTGTAACAAGAAAGCATATTCTCCGAATCTGAAGCCATTGTTTGGATTCTCCAGCAATGCAAGACGTCTTGGCGTGACGTCACGAACTGGGGGCGGGACTTTCTGAAAATGCCCAATTCGCAGCTCATTTTTTTGCAGATTTTGGACACTTTAAGTCATTTTTATCGGCGTTTTGCATTTGAATAAAAATATCATACTGCGTGTTTTGGGTATTTTAGATGCTATAAAACTTTTTTTCTGATGTCAGTTAAAAAACAAAAAAGTGACGTCGGTTGTCTGTTAAGTCTACAGGGATTGCGAGTAAGTCATGTAAATGCGCCGCGAGAGTATGTAAACAGGAAGTGGTGAAAACCGGCAAAATGCGAGCAACATTTTGATGATGACAAAGTTGCTTTATTGCCAACTTTTGGCAGGATGTGGCTGCTTTAAATGTGGGTCACCGATCGACTCAGCCTCACGTCGGCGGGGCCTCGTCGCCGTGTAATTATGCCTGGAACAAATCAGGCATTTAGCTTGCGGCACTCCAGCGCTGTTATGGTCGGCGTGGAATCCATTTGTTCTCCCTTCTTCTGTCCTGATCCCTC
This sequence comes from Hippocampus bargibanti, assembly GCF_051943395.1. Lineage (NCBI taxonomy): Eukaryota > Metazoa > Chordata > Actinopteri > Syngnathiformes > Syngnathidae > Hippocampus > Hippocampus bargibanti. Next base: position 4,954,010 of record NC_142755.1, read on the forward strand.
TTCTCAACCTCCATTTAACTCTCTACATTTTTCATTTTTTTTCGCTGAGCCCCCCTCGCCTACCCTTTGGTCCTTTTGCCATTTTTATTTCTCTCTTTTTTATGTTTGGCTCCGCCTGATCTTATTCTGTCCTTGAGCTCGAAAGAAGCGGCAGTTAAAGTGCAAGCTTCCTTGAACCATCTGAAGATAGCGCGGGGATATCGTGTCTGCACTTTGGCGCTCTTTCTCCCGCCAATTTGTTTGGCTAGCTAAAACTTCTTCCAATTGGAGATTATTAGCCAAGAGCAGTTGCGCTAACGGCTGCTTGTTTTGTTGTGAAGCGGCTATGTCGATTTTTGCTCCTTGAAGCTTTTACCAGGCACCATCAAGTGGCTTCTTTGAGTCTTAAAAGTGGGGGAACATTTTTCGTTGTCTAATTTGATGCTATAATTGGTCAAACGTTAGCCGCCACTTTAATGCAGAATGAAAACAGACGATATTAATGACTCCCACAAAAAAAAAAACAACAACAACAGCCTTTTCCTTTTCCGCGATTCATTGTTTTTAATCTTCCCTAATTAGTTTGAAGAGTTGCCTTGCGAAAAAGAATGAAATTGTCGAGGAGAGCATTGTCTGTGAAGTTTTATGCGAATCCAAGCGCTTGTGTTTGAACAGCGTACTCGTGCGCTCTTCAATAATTAAGCACTTTTATGAGTCACTCAGGGGATCGCTCCCAATTCAAAGCGTATGGATGATTTGTATTTTTATTTTTACTTTTTGGAAAAGGCTGCAGGAGAATCTCTTTTAGCAAAGTTCAATTCGGAGGGCGGGGTTCGCTTTCATTTTGGGGGAAGTGTAGACACAACACATTTTCATTTCCGATCCAGCGGCGGCCATGTTATGCACAGCGGGAGAATGGCTTTCATGCTAGTTTTCACAACGGGAAATTGCATATTTTCCCTTAAAAATACTTATTACAGCGATACCTCGTTTTACGAACGTTAAATTCGCGAGAATATAATCTTGGCATACAAACTAATTTTCAGGAAACACACAGAGCGCCACGATGAGTGATGTGTCGTTTGCGAACGAGCCGGTTGTTGGAGCTTTTTTTCCCTCTGGTCTTCGGTGAAAGCCGCACGTGATAGGTCAAGATCCGTTGTAGAGGAGGGTTGGGTTGGAGTGCTCGTGCTGTGAGCAAGCTGTGAGCACACGACACAGGAAAGGCAGACGATAGAGCTTGAAACAAACAAAACAAGTGAAAGGTGAGAAAACACAGTGAAATTTGGACACGTTTCAACTTTATTGATAGTTCAAAGGCAGAGTGTAAGCTGTAAGGTTGAAATATCAGGTTCCAAAAATAGCCATCTGTACAATTTGAAGAGGCAAGACAAGCAAGGGAACCAGCTACTAATGAAGATTCTGGTGTCTCTGCCTGCATCTGTGCGTGTTGCAATATCACAACTTCTAAGACGTACAACCCAGAGCTCCTTGAGACACTTCATGCAAAAAACTATCCATTCCATAAAGCCATCAAAGGTAAATAAATCGACTTTATTATATAGTACAGTTTATTTATTTAATTGCAATACCATAGCACATTTATTATACATAAAAATAAGGTATATTGTGTGTAGTTTAAAGGCTTATTTAGTTGAAAATTATGTTTTATGGGGACCTGGGAACGGATTATTCTCATTTTAATTGTTTCCTATGTGAAATTCATGTTTGGAATACACACTTTTCGCCTTACACTTTCTGGGAACCAATTAAGTTCGTAAGCCAAGGTATCACTGTATTTTTTTTGTTCTTTCTTGCTTGTCTTCAAACATTAATACCCATCCCAACCTCAACAAAGGCCCATTTCTGTCTTTTTGCGCCGGCCTGCCCTTTCCTGTCCAACAGGCAGACGGCTAAACGTTCACTTTAGAATCCGAGCGAGTCACATGGAAGCTGTTAGGTTTTGCGTCTCGCCGAGTGCTCATCTCGGGCTGACAGCAGGCAGTCCCCGAAGCATTCCGGAAGAGCCGTCCATGACTGATTTCTCCCCGGGCATAGCAGCGCCGCGGGAAGCTAAATGTACGTTTCTGTTTGATTTGCTTTCAGTGTAACGCCGCTTGACATTTTGTCTTTCGGCTGGGTTGTCGTTGGCCGCAAAGAGCACATGCTGGTTTTTGTTGTTGTTATTTATTTTATTTTTTTGGCACCGTTGATACAGTTCTACACCAAAATATCGCGCGGCAATCTCAAGGCATGCGGAGTGCGCCGCGGTTGCGACAGCGCAGCATATCATAACCCTTCCCGGGGAGCCAATTGTCTTCCGAATAGAACAACACGGCGATGACATCACACCCGTGTAATCAACCGCGCTACCCGATGTGACTTCCTGTTATTTTGGAACTGATCAGCGTATACTGATCAATGTATTCTGGAATTGAAAATATGACGTAGAGCGCCATTCCCGAATTTGTTCGGGTTTTGTTTTTTCATGCTTGGGTGCCGAGAAAGCGCTGGTCATGGCCTCTGGCAATGTGTTTTCCCTTTTTTTCCATTTAAGCGCTTTGTTCCAGCTTCAGCTGTTGTTAAAGCGCTATATGCACCAATATTCATGTATTGCATTGTATTTTGGACAGCCGCCCTCATTTCAAGCTCAGATCACCCTAGACCCATTTAACTTAGGAATTAACTTTTTTTTCTGATGAAAGAAGACAGTCTAAGATTTCTAACGCTGTATTTAATGTTTAGGTTGTCCTTAAACTCAATATTCTATAGGTCCGAGAATTCACGTGACAATGACAAAAACCCTGTTACTGGAGTAGACACATTTTTTTTGCACATGTCTGGCAGTGAATGAGTTAATGCATTTTATGCATATGACGCCTTCACAAAAATTCGATCAAAACAAGTCTGACTTGTTCTATTTTATCCCCTCAAAGGCTGCGGTATAATCGAAAAATGTTGCCAGCATGCAGGGATTTTTTTTTTTTTCCCGCGTGGGTGTGTGTTTGTATAGAAATAAAGTATTCAACACATCTATTGTCATCCACCGCCAAGTTGTTTACACTCACAATCTGCCAATATGAGAATAAATATTCAGGTGCGAGTAGCAAGTGCCCGGAGCCCCCCTTATGGCATGCCTTGTGTATGCTGCCGAACGGTTGCCAAGGCGACGTTATCATCTATTATCCTTCACTGGATGCAACAAATCTCGTATCGGCTATTCATGCTGTTGTTTTTATAGAAATGGAGGTGACAGGGTGATGGCGCACAGAGTACTTTATTGATCAGCACAAGGCCCGATTTGTCCGCTGTTTGTTCTCCGGTGGCAGTCGCACATGTTTTTCAAGTGTGTTTGTGTGTGTGTGTGTGTCATTGCTGCTTTCTTCTTCGATTGTGGTTTATGGCACCTGTCATTGGTATGCGGAGGAGTGTGCGTAACACAACAAGAAGCTGAGCCCCCAAAGAGGCCCCGTGGGAAGGATGACTTGCCGAGGTGGGAGTCAAAGGTTGCCAGCTAGCTTTAGAACAATTGGCTACGGATTTCTGCTAGATATGGACATTAAAAAAAAAAAAAGAAATAAAATGGGGTGAGGGGAGGCTGAGCTGGAGTGCAAGTCATGTTATTTTTGCTGTTGTTGGGGTGATCCTAGTCCAATACATTCATATTTTGTTCATGCTAGGACATTTTCAAACTGCAATAAATAAGCAGACGAATGCTAATCAGTACTATAAATTATTATTATTATTTTGTAGCTAATCGGTATTGTAGCTCTTTTTATTTGTTTTATTTATTAATTTATTTATTTTATTTTATGTATTTTATTTATTATTATTATTGTATTATTTATTGGTTTATTTTTCTATTTATCTATTTGGTTATTTATCAATTATTTTTTTCTTTTTATTTATCTATTGTTTATTGATCTGTTTGTTCATCTATTGCTTTTTTATTTAATTTATTTATTTATATATTTATTTATTTATTTATTTAATTGTTTATGGATTTATTTATTGGTTTATTTACTTATCTGTCGATTAATTTATTGACCTATTTGTTTATTGATCTGTTGATCTGTTTATTTATTTATAGATATATTTGTTCATCTATTGCTTTATTGATGTATCTATTTATTTATATATTCATGTATTTATTTGTTTGGTTGTTTATTGATCTATGTGTTTGTTAATTTATTTATGTATTTATTTATTAATTTATTCATCTATTTAGTTATTTATCTGTGTTTGTTTGTCTATTACTTTTTATCCATTACTTGTTATTAATTTATTTGTTTATTTATTGATTTTGGTGAGATTCATAACTATTATTATTTTTTTCACACTTATTGTTTTGTTTTGGTTGTAATTCCAGTCTTGGCCACTAGAGTGCAGCATACTATCTAGCCTGAATGCAAAATTTGACCGAAGAAGAAGAATGCAAATTGGAAATACAAATTTTCACCTCAAAATGTTTGTTTACGAGATGATTGGTACTAGCTTCAATCCTGTTTTTTTTTTTTTTTTTTACGACAACCGTAAGTGGCGGTTCACATTAATAACGTTATTGCAGCCGTGAACTGGAACGGAATCACCGCAACAGCGTGTCGCTCCACTGTTCAAAACTGGGTTTGAAGAAGACAAGCTTTGACTATTTTTGAAGAATATTATTGCAGTATTACGCAGATATCTCCCATCCGCCAAGAGGTTTTACCTTTTCCAAAATGTGGGCGGTAAACGACACCATCCCACTTGGTAGAAACGCGGCTTTAGTTGCATCAATTTGTCTTAAGCTGACAAATGCTCCCCAGGCGCTTAAGCCGCCGTGGGGCCGCCATTGTTGGAGGCCGCTGTGAGTGATTTGTGCAATCCGTACGTGACCACCAACTTTCCTTTTTGTCTCATTTCACGTCTTGCCTGCTTGTTTTTTTTTTGCTGTTTTTTCCCACCTGCTTTTTACGTCAGCCAATCGGCTCCCTCAAAGCATTCGTGGCGCGTCGTCTCGCTAATGACTTTGTATTCCTTGACTGTGTATGTTCCTCGTCGTCGCCGTCTCACATCCGTTGCCGTTTTGCTTTGCCTTTGACAAGGTGGGGTGTTTTGTCCCCCCATTTCCATTGATTTGGATCCATCCTCCCTCACCTTGTTTTGTTGGGGAAACGCAGCAGTGGTTGACAAAATAATCATTTTAATGCAATGCGCCATGCTCAAAACAGATGTGTTTTTTTTTTAATTCCAATTGCCAATTTCAGCAGCCTAATTTAGGCCACAGGTGTCCAACTCAAGGCCCGGGGGCCAAACCTGGTCCACCACGTCATTTTATTCGGCCCGTGGATGCAAATCAATTTCAAATGATGCCTACTAAAGTCCGAACTAAAATTTGAAATTGTGATATTCAAACCACAATAACAGTCATTATTATTTTTTTTCAAATTTGAAAACTAGATATTCATTGATTTGTTATGCGCTCAATATGTAATATGGTGAAGGGATTAATCATTTGAACTCATTCACTACTATTTACAAATTTATTCGGGAATTGAAAATATGACGTAGTGCGCCATTTTAGATTTTTTTTTCAGGTTTTGTTTTTTTTTTATTATTTGGGTGCCGATCAAGTGCTAGCCATGGCATCTGGCAATGTTTTTTTTCCTTCCACAAGGGGGCAGCATTTCCGTTTTTTTTCCATGTTAGCGCTTTATTCCAGCTTCAGCTGTTAAAGTGCATTATAAACCAATATGTATGTATTACATTGTATTTTGTACAGCGACCCTCATTTCAACCTCATATAACTTCAGATTTATATCATTTAGGAATTATTTTTTTTATAAAAGAAGAGAGTCTAAGGTTTCTTACGCTGCATTGAATGTTTATGTCATAATTACGTTGGGTCTTGGAATTTGAGTGACAATGACAAAACCCTGGACACATTTTTTTGTACATTAGCAGCAAATTAGTTAATTTGTTATGTGGGGAGGGGATTAAAACATAGTAATGGATTCCCCAAATTCATAACAGCCCCCCTGAGAGGAAACTGTAACTTTACCCGTGGCAAAAAAATGAGCTTGACACCCTTCCATGCTTTAGGGACTGCCATTTTTCATGTGGTCTTTCACTTTCCCCCATTAAGAAAACTCTTCCTTTTCGCTCCTTCTTGATTGCCATCCTTACCACTCGGTCCAAAATAACTGCCCTTTTTTTTCTCCCCCCGCTCCCTTTTAAACGAAAACGGCAATGCTTTTAAACGCACACCCGCAGAGCCCTCCAAATCAAAGACCCCCCCCGACCCCACGCCGCGCCACTTTGTCTTCCCACGCGGGGTTCCGAGATGGCCTTCCTCCGTTCGAGGGAGATATATGAGATGGAAGATACAAAGCCACGGCTCTTCATAAAAAACATCCATTTTTGTCAGAGGCGGCCGGGGGAACATTTGCCGCCGCGTCAATAGACAGCTTCTCTACCCCCCTACCCACCCTCCCGCCCCCACGCCACTTCTTCATCTCTCTCCATCTTTCTCTTTCTTTCACTTTCCATCAATTCAGAGTCCCTTAAATCATCGCCTCCGTCGATCTCGCCGCCGTACGTTTCTAGGCCGTCAGACGCCGCCCCAAAATCGCACTTTAGGGTCAAAGTAACGGATGATGACGATGCCCGGTCGCTTCTTTTTCCTCATTTTAACCAAATGGAATGTCCCAAATGCACACACGCCATGAATAAAAAAAAAAACAATAATAATAAAATTATACAATGACATGGCTTTGTAGAAAAACAGTGCAAATATCAGACTTGCTCGCCAGCAGTCCAAACCTGTCCCCATTTTTAAAACTGCATTGCGCAAATTATACCGTGACCATCAAGTCAGAATTGCAAAAAAAAATAATAGGCCAGCATCGTTTTTGATTGACTCAAACCCCCACCCCTGTGAGTGTTTTCATCTCGGCATTTGAAAAACGAACTGTCATGGCGACGATTTTCAATGAGACGTCGGAAATAAAAATAAAAAAATCTAAAATAATACCCAGGCTTGACATTTTCAAATCAAGCGCGCCTATTCTTGCCGCCGCTGCGGCTCATTGGCTGCGTACGTCGAGGAGTCGGTCCCGCGAGTACCGAGGTGTAAATGCGATAAGAAAAAAGGCATAAACACATCCGTCATCGCTGATGTTGCCGAGGTTGCCAGATTCACTCTTGTAGGTGGGATTGTCATGCCTGGGGAGGATGATGATGATGATGATGAAGATGATGCCGTGACGAGCATGAAATGGGATTACCGGCATATAAACTATTTTATTTCGTGGAACAACTAACGACAGGCATTTCTTTTTTTTTCTTTTTTTGTTTGACATGAACTTTATCTCCACTGCCAGAGCGGTGTAGCGAAAAACACGTCAAAAAGGCGCAAGTATGATGCAAATTTTTGGCCGGAATGTCCCAAATGCAAACATCCCATGACTGGAAAAAAAAGATGTAATGATACAATTAGACAATGATGTGGTTTTGTCGAGAAAAAAAAGTGCAAATATTAGACTTGCGTGCCAGCAGTCCAGACCTGTCCCCATTTTAAAACTGCATTGCGCAAATTATACAGTGGCCATTAAGTCAGAATGCGAAATAATTATGCCCCCCCAAAGCTTCTATCAGTGGACTCATCCCCCCAATAGATCTACACCAAATTGATAATAATAATAATAATAATAATAATAATAATAATACATTTAATTTATAAGTGCCTTCAAAACTCTCAGGGTCACTTTAGAGTCACAGGATAAGTTTTGCAAATATTCACAACCAATCAGTTACTCATTTCGAAATATCAAGCTTTTGTACGGCAATCATAATCAACTGACATCAATCATCGGGCGATATAACAGCGCATTTTAACTCATTCACTGCCAGACAATGTGCAAAAATGTGTCCACTCCAGTGCCAGGGTTTTTGTCATTGTCACTCAAATTCCAAGACCCACTGAATATTAAGTTTTAGGACTACATAAACATTCAATGCATACATAAGAAACATTTCTTTCATCATAAAAAAGGGTTAATTCCTAAGTTATATGGGTCTGGAGTTATCTGTGCTTGAAATGGGGGGCGTCTGTACAAAATACAATAAAAATACATACTTTTATGTAGCGCTTTAACAACAGCTGAAGCTGGAACAAAGCATTAATATGGACCAAAGGCAAATGCTGCCCCCTCGTGGAAGGGAAAAAAAATTGCCAGAGGTCTGGCCAGCGCTTTATCGGCACCCAAGCATGAAAAAAAACCCCGAACAAATTCAGGAATGGCGCTGCATGTCATGCTTTTCAATTCCCGAATAAATTCAGCAATGGCAGTGAATGAGTTCAGATACGTTGAATATGAACCGAAACACTGCTTGGCTAATGCTAACACGCCGAAATGATCAACTGCTGCGTTCGTTTGAACTCCTGATGTTTATTTTTTTATTTAATCTTCACACTTGGCAGCACTCGCCGTTCCGCACGCCCCTTGCAGATGCGGGCAACCCCCCCGTCATGCACTTTCTCTATTTGGCCCGTCAGATTTGATACCTGAACTGTGCCAAGCCTCCTGGCACACCACCGCCTCAGCGTGAGCATTTCCTATCTTTAATTGGCACGAGCGGTGTGAAATAAGAGAATGTGACTGCGCGCCATCTGTCCAAAACGGGACAATATAGCTCACGATGCCACTCCCGGATAAAATGGGCGCCATTTACATATGGATGCGCGCTACAAAACCGGCTGTACGCGGTTTTTTGAAAAGTGGGAGCTTCCAATCGTCTGTTTTTCAACTTTAGCGCCACAGGACGGATGCGCTTCAATCAGCTTCTAGATGCAAAGTAGCACACCGCAAAGCATGCCCGTTATTTTATTTTATTTATTTATTTTTAATGTTTAGGCCCCATTAGCTTAATTAGCAAAATGCTATTTTTGACGAATAGCATCCAATACGTCGCTTCCAATTCCCGGCATCGTTCCAATCTGGCATGGCGGCAAACGTGCACACAATTAATTTGCCGTCTTATTAAAACAGCCATTAAAATCATTGCTGCACAACTGTTCATAAAAATAAATAAAATTAATAAATAAATAAATTGGATGCAATATTATCAAGCAAACGCGTCATTAGTATTGGCGCCGCGTCATGTTTCTTTTCCCCCCCCTCCACATCCCCCAGTTTAATTTAAACCGTGTTTAACCGTGCGTGCGTGTGAATTATCCACAAAAGAAAGTAGAATGTTAATTAAAAACAAAACAAAAAAAAATAATTTGATGACGCTCACTTTTATTTATAAGTTCGACATTCACTGCCATTCACAAATTTATTCGGGAATTGAAAATATGACAATTCCCGAATTTTTTGGGCTTTTGTTTTGTCATGCTTGGGTGCCGATACAGTGCTGGCCATGGCCTCTGGTAATTTTTTTTTTCCACAAGGGGGCAGAATTTCCATTTTTTTTTTTCCATGTTAGCGCTTTATTCTAGCTTCAGCTGTTGTTAAAGTGCTATATAAACCAATATGTATGTATCTTATTGTTTTTTTTTTTGTACATCCGCCCCCATTTCAAGCTTAGATAACTCCAGACTCTTATAACTTCGGAAATGACATTAGAAGGAAAACAATGGTGACACATTTGACCCACGATATTTAACTCATTAACTGGCATTCACGAATGTATCCGGAAAATGAAAATATGACAGAGCGCCATTTCCGAATTTGTTTGAGTTTTGTTTTTTCGTTGTTTGGGTGCGGATAAAGTGCTGTTTTTCCCTTCCACGAGAAGGCAGCATTTGCCTTTTGTCCATGTTAGCGTTAAAACCTATATAAACCAATATGTATGTATTGCATTGTATTTTGGACATCCGCCCCCATTTCAAGCTCAGATAACTCCAGACCCATTTAATTTAGGAATGAACACTTTTTTTCTGATTCAAAGGAGAGACGAAGGTTTCTTACGCTGCATTGAGTGTTTACGTAGTCCTAAAATTCAATATTATCTGTGGGTCCTGGAATTCGAGTGACAATGACAAAAACCCTAGCACAAAAATTAGACGATTACCCCGACGACCAAACGGTTGCGCTAAAGCTAACCGAATAAGTAAAATTGGGGGAAACAAATTGTAAAAAAAATACAAATTAAAAAAAAAATACAATTGACTGGCATCACCCGTCAATTGAAGCCCTTACGTGTATAGAAGCACGTTTAGACCACAGGGACATGATTAATGGTGTTAGCAGATTAGAATCTCACTCTATTTACATAATCAGCAGGAGGCCCGCATGCTATTTGCGGCGTGGGGGTCGTCAGCTAGCAAAGCATTTTTTTTGCGTCGTCGCTGATTGTCTCAAACTGTTCATTTTTTTTTTTGCGCGCGGCGTTAATGAAGAGCTCCCATAATGAGCACCGCCGATTGCAAATAAATGACCGCATTTTATTAATTCCAATTCGCTTTTAATTACGGGAGCCCCCCCCCCCCCCCCCGCCCCCTGTTAGCGGCGCAAGTTGTCTAGGGACCGCCCCTTATTTTGCACCGGTGAATGAAACGATTATTATTGACGATTTTATTGTGAAAGGGTCTTAAATCTTTTTCTAATGGACCATTTGACATTGGAGCAGCATGTATGACTTAAAGCCTCAGTAGCCGGCTAATGGGCGCGTGGCGGGCGATTTTTGGGGGGGTGAAAAGAGTGACGCTAAAATGAGAGACCATTTTTTTTCAGCAGAAGGTTCTTCATTTTGGGCGCTCTGGAAGATTTCGCCCGACCCCCCCGGACGAAAGCTAATAAATTGCTCGCCGGCGGGAAGGCGTCGCTGCTAACAAAATGGATGTGACAATATATGTAGAGCGCCCGCGCGCTAGCTTCATTTCTCCTGTTCATCCGAATCGAGCTGAAAAAGCCGCAGCACAGTTTTTAATTGATGCGAGTACACCGCAGGGACCCTTTTAAGATTCGTTTAAGTCGGCCTGAAGATGAGCATTAGAATTCTTTAAAAAAAAAACTGCGGAAGGCGCTGTCGGAAGAGTCAAAGGCCGCGAGCTTTCTTTCAAATATGCAAAATGAATATTCTATCAAGGCCTAAAAGGTCTTTAGTGAACCAAATGAAATGACTGGTTGGGGGGGTGGGGTCACGTGTATTTTTTTTTTTCTCCAAAATTATTGCAGCACTCCATGAAGTTTGTGCCGAGTCAAATTCAATGATCAAAAAAAAAAAAAACCACACAAAAATGGCCAATTCAGAGACAAATTGATTTCTTGTTATGCTTGCTATGCTTTCTTGTTAGACATCTAGTTATGAATATGATTCAAATAGTTCCGAAAAGGAAAGCATACATATTTGCAATCGATTAAAGAATTTATTCCGTGCCATTTTGAGGCAACATTGGGGGGAAATGGATCACCAAAAAAGGGGCAGAAAATGGCAACCAACCTCCTGTAAGGAATTAATCAGCCCGTTTCCACAGGCTGATAAATTCCTTCCATGGAGCTTGGACACCCTCTTCTGGCTCTTTTTGGGTGCAACACAACGTTTTCAGACCAAACAAATACATTGACGTGATGGAAGGACTGCTACAATGTGTCCTTTTTTTCGGTCAGGGGCGTTCCTTCAGTGACGTCACGTACGGACTCGTCACGCACTTAAAAACAAGACTTCCTGAATATTCAGCGCGAGTCATAAAACGTAAAATATAGCTATATGCGGTGGAATCTTTTTAAAATACGCTCAGTAGAAGTCATTTGAAGCCATTTTACAAATTATGGACACAACTTGTCCGGAGATGTCGGTTGTCCTTTAAGGGGGGCGCGTAGGTGGGGGGGGGGGGGGTGCGCTTGATTCGTGTCTGGGAGATTTTTCTCGACCAAAATATGATAGATAACTGTTGAGCATCTTTTTTTTTAAACCATTTTTACGGGTAGATTATAAGCATTCTGTGTTGTGTACAGTGTGTGGGGTGGGGGGGACGGAGTTTGAGGGGGGGTTGTTCTTTCCAATCGGCAGGTTTGCGGTATTTAAAAAGGTCTCCATCTTCATTCCCCGCTCTGACTGCAGAGGCGAGCCGATGGAAACAATATATCTCCCAGATTGCCCGCTACCGAGCTGTCAGTCAGCTATTTCCTTTTAACAGACACATACACCCCCACCCCCGCCCCCCCTCCACCAATCGAATCAACCGTACGCCAAGATGGAAGATGCGTTTGATAGCAAAAAGGCCGAATGTTTTCCTCGGAGGGTCCGACACCCATCTGGCTGGGTCAACGGCTGATGTTGTCGTACATCTGCTGCCGAAATATTTTGCGGAAAGCGGTTGGGGGAGTCGCATAGGGTGGGTGGAAGTGGGGGGGGGGGCATCTTTTGCTTTAATGGTGTGTGTGGTTGTTCCATTGACAGCCATAGGAATGATGCTGTTTGCAGTTTCAGCACCACGGACAGCTACCCACCGCATTGCAGTTTCAATACAATCCTCCAATAATTAATACATTCCCATCGTGGCGTGCTTGTTGACATAAAAATTAATTATTAACTCATTCACTGCCAGACTATGTGCAAAAAAAATGTCCACCCCAGTGCCAGGGTTTTTGTCATTTTCACTTAAATTCCAGGACCCACAGAATATTGAGTTTTAGGACTACATCAACATTCAATGCAGCATTAGAAACCTTCGTCAACCTGCGAGACAATGTGACCTTACTAACGGCTCAATTTTTCCTTACTGAGAAAAAAAAAAACATACGCGTGTATAATATTTAATTGCGCAATTTTATGACCAAAGTATCACATGTAAATATGAATAAGTTACAAGTTACAACATATATGTAGCAATAATCAAGTATGTTCTTTGTTTTAGAGCATTTTTTGACAGAATTTGTGTTCCTAAAAAAATATGAATGATATTTCGCCGAAAAAAAACCCAGTAAAATCCTTAATTTAACGGATTTCAAAATAAAATTCCACTTGTCTTCTCTTAACTTTTGTGTCATCTCGAGTTTTTTCGCATAGACTTCGCTTTTTACAAGAAGCGATATTTGTTATCATGGACATTACTGCTCATATTTAATGACAAAAACGGAATTGAAAATATCTCAAAATTATATTTAACAATTTTTGCGTACGAACTTCCTCGTATGCCATACACATCTAAAAATGTGCAAAAATCGAGCAGAATACGGCAAAATACGGGTATGCTTCTTTCATCAGAAAAAAGAGTTAATTTCTAAATTATATGAGCCTGGAGTTATAAATTTGAAATGGGGGTAGATCTACAAAATACAATACATATTGATTGATATAGCGCTTTAACAACAGCTGAAGCTGAAACAAAGCGCTAACATGGAGAAAAGGGGAAATCCTGCCCCCTTGTGTAACATCACCAGAGGTCTGCCCAGCACTTTATCGGCACCCAAGCTTGAAACCAATTTTTTTTGCTGATTTTGGACACTTTAAGTAATTTTTATTGGTGTTTTGAATTTGAATGAAAATATCATACTGTGCGTTTTGGGTATTTTAGATGCTATAAAACGTTTTTCTGATGTCAGTTAAGAAACAAAAAAGTGACGTCGGTTGTCCTTTAAATAACTTGATTCCCAACTAAGTGATTCTTTATATCCAAAATGCCACCATGCACCTTTTCGCTCTCACTCTACCGGAGCCTCTCCGTTCATATTTCGAACTTTCCGCCACGACCTTGACTTAAATCCATCAAGATGATGAACACTTATCTTGAGAAAAAAAAAAAAAGTCCAGCGATCATCTCACCCATCCGCTCATCTTTGCTTCGCCGACTCATTAGAATAAAAACCTTGTCCCCTTTTGCACCCTTCTTTTCGCTCTTGCGAAGGAGCTCAGGAACCTTTTGCTTAATAGCTACAGCTAATTAGCATAAGTGTGTCGAGAAAAAAAAAATACGCTTTCCCCTCACTTCGTGTCATTTTGTCACCCCCTCACCGCCGCCCTCCCCCCTATTTTGAGAATGACTTAAGACGTCCAATTCAAACAGTTTTGACTGCTGTGATTGACTTTCTATGAGAGACGGAGTGAGGCGGGGGAGGAGAAAATGCTTTTGGGTAATGAAGCGGCAATGTCAAAGGAATGATTTATGGACGCCGCGCGCCCACGTCAAATATCCCATTCCTCGGAAATTCAATTCCGACCACGCCGCGCCAAGTGATCAGCGTGCCGTTTCCAGCAATCGGATCGCGTTTGTTTGTTTAATATCGCATCCGTGGCCTTCGCCGTGTTAGGTCAGCACTATTTTCCACATCGGAGCAAAAAAGGGGGTGAGGAGGGGGTGGCGGGTCTCATTGCTGCGTCGGAGAAAAAGATGGCACCGCAATTTGCCTTTATGAATCTAGACAGATAAGTCACGGCCAGCGAGGCCCGGGGGGGGCGTGGAGTTCACGGCGAGCTAATTAACAGTTTACAAGCAAAGGCGTCAGGACACAAAGTCGATTTGCAGTTTACAGTAGCGTCGTCCGAGAGCATCATCAACTCTATTAAATGACAACGCCAACGCCGCATATTAAGCGCCGCTTGTAATTGGATTCCGCCGTTGCGCCGCCGAAGTTGAGGTGGGGAGTCGCCAAAATGTCTTTTTTTTCTGGGATATTTCGAATCTCGGGTCTGACATCTTCAAAAACGGATACATGGCGGCGCGGACGGTTAGCTGTTAGCATTCCGCTATCATGTATAGCACGGGTGTCAAAGTCATTTTTTGCCGCGGGCCACATTGTAGTTATGGTTTCCTCTCGAGGGCCGTTATGAATTTGGGGAACCCATGAGAATGTTTAAATCCCTTCAAATATTACATATAGAGCACACAGCAAATTAATGAATAACTCGTTTTCAAATCTGAAGTCAAGAAAAATGACTTTTATTGTGGTTGACATCCAAAAATATGACATTTTGGCTCAGATTTTAGCAATCTTCATGGAATTTAACACGTTTGATTTGCTTTCGCGGGCCGAAAAAAATGATGTGTTGGGCCGGACTTGGCCCGCGGGCCTTGACTTTGACACCTGTGATCTATAGAAAGGAGCGTCAGCTATCGCGGCTTGGAATTGAAGCGGATTTACGTCGTCAATGAATGCTACAGCTTCGTGTTTGCTTTTAGCTAGTAGCAGATGTGCACATTGCACCATGATGTCTCTGATTCACTGGTGAAAAGGAGGCTTTCATCCTCTCCTCTTGCATCAAGAACTGCTTCATGTAATAAAGTGTTTGTCGTTTACTCAAACGTTATAGAGTACAAGGGGAAAGTTTGTCTAACTGTCCTTGTTTTATTGGTTCTGTTGTGTTTATTATTTTGCTTTGTGTTGACTATTCGGTGACAGCTATTGTGAAAGTGCTATATAAATTAGGATGGATTGAATTGTCTGGTGGTTAGAAATAAAATGTATTATTATTATTATTATTATTATTATTATTATTATTGTTATTGTTATTGTTATTGTTATTGTTATTATTATTATTATTATTATAACAAACATGTGAATTTGACAGACTATTTGGCTCTCCGCAAGTTACATTCAATGCTAACTATGCTAACAACTTTTTGCATTTGTCATCTGGAAAATAAACATGGCCGTTAAAAAGGCCATTAATATTATTATTGTTATTAGTATTGTTATTCTAATAATTATTACAGTATTATCCAGTATTATTACATTTTATTATCACAGTATTATTATTAGCACAATAATAATAACAATAATCTTCTTCTTTTCCTTTCGACTTTTTCCTTGTCGCCACAGCCAGGGCGGCCATGTTGACTTTCCGGATGACAAATCAAAAAGTTGTTAGCATAGTTAGCATTGAACGGAGCGTAACTTGCGGCGAGCCAAATCAGTCTTTGGATATGTCGATATGGAGGCCATTTTGTTTTCCGTTAGCATCCTTGGACATCCGAGATGGCGCTTTTTACAGTATTTCTCAGTGGAGCTAGCTTAATGTTAGCTTTGTCATTACTTTTCATTTTTTTCTCTCGCGTCTAAGTGATTCAAAACTCCGTCGTGACTTCATCCCCGATTCTGATTCAGCAAGCAACGAACCACGATCGACTCTGGCTCGCCGCTTTCAGACACGTTAGCATGTAGCATCCTTTGTCAAGTCACTTGCTAGCCTGTCATGTTTCTTGTCTTGTCTGCCTTTTTTTCCACAATACCGCTTCCGAGTCCCAGAGCCTCTGTCCTGTTTCCAAGCATGAAAAATGGAACACGGATGAATTATACACAACACCTGCTCGTTTGACATGCCAAATCTAAGGGGGCCACGGGACAGGAGATTCTGCGGCGGCACACCTGTTCCCTAATGTGACAAGGCACTGAAGCCTCATTTAGACATCCCCCCCCCTCTACTGAATCATTCTGTCGGAATGTATTATTGATACAAATAATCGTTCACGTCACTCAGTCTCTGACCCCTCGTTTGGGGATTGGCAACTTCAATGAGGGAAATCAGTGGTGGCAAAACAGGTGGTAAACAGTCTTTAAATAAAATAATAATCATAACATTAAATTAACTCATTCACTGCCAGACAATGTGCAAAAATGTGTCCACTCCAGTGCCAGGGTTTTTGTCATTTTCACTCAAATTGTAGGACCCACAGAATATTGAGTTTTAGGATTACATAATCATTCAAAACAGCGCTAGAAACCTTAGATTATCTTCTTTTATCAGTAAAAAAAAATAGTTAATTCATATGTTATATGGGTCTGGAGTTATCTGAGCTTGAAATGGGGGCGGCTGTACAAAATACAATATAATCATTGATTTAAATAATAATAATACATTTCATTTATAAGCGCCTTTCAAAACTCTCAATGGTTACTTTACAGTCACAGGATGAGTTTTTCTATGGGTGAGCAGCGGCAGACACACGCGTTCACTCAACCCGAAAGTAACTCAAATAGATAGAAAACTAGCTATCTAGCTAATGGACAGGCAATAGATAGCTAGCCAGCAAACTAGAAAGATATACAGCTACATAGCCAGCTAGCTACATAGCACTTCAACAACAGCTGAAGCTGGAACAAAGCGCAAACATGGACAAAAGGGAAATGCTTCCTGCTTGTGGAAGGGAAAAATATTGCCAGAGGTCTGACAAGTGCTTTATCGGCAGCTGCCGTAAGAAAAAACCAAAACCCGAACAAATTTGGGAATGGCGCTCAACGTCAGTTCTCAATTTGCGAATCAATTCGGGAATGGCAAGGAATTAGTTAATTCCAAATTAATTACCGTATTTTCTGGAATATTAGGCACCCATATTTAAAAAAAACTTTTCCATACATCAGGTGCACCGCATTGTAAGGGGCACCTTCAATGAATGACATATTTAAAAAAAATTTTCCATACATAAGGCGCACCGCATTATGAGGCGCATGGTCAGCTTTTGAAGAAAATATTTTCTTTTAGGTGCGCCTTATAGTGCAGAAAATACGGTAATTAAAAATTAAAAGCGCTCACATCTATCGGAAACTCTTTTCAAAATAGTTTGTGTCGTATTCGACGGCGTTTTCTTGGATAACTGCGGATATCGGTCCTCACGCGGCGTATTTGCTAATTTCACACGCTGTTTCCATCGTTACCTTTGCTCGGTTACAAATGCTTTGCGTTTTGGTCGCTATCTTATTGACGCTGCCCCGGAATGGCTTGTCAAAGGTCACCCAAGTGCTTGAAACAAGACCCACAAATGGTCCCAAGCACACCCCCCCGCCCCCCCAAAAAAAGGCATCATTGCAATTGTAAATGAGAAAGTTGTCAGAGCAGAAAATGAATCCAGAAGGCAATGTGGAGCGAATGTTCACCTGAACATCTGTTCTTGTGGAAAGCAAAGAGGATGACTGCACACGAAGGGTGGGGTGTGTGTGTGTGTGTGTGTGGGGTAATGCCTTCAAGCGATGGGCAGGTGCGGAATAGCCCGGAATGGTGCGCTCCTTGAAAACAAGCCATATTTTAATGTTTTTTCCCGTCATGACTAATGGCAAGATATTTTCATCAGCTACGCACTAAGCAAAATTTAGCATTAGCTTGTAGCACTGGAAGCCGCTATCAAAACAGAAAATAATCCAACCTAAAATCTCATTCGATCACCGACAAACGCCGAAACCATCTGTGTTTCTTTTGTCGGAGTCGCCCTGAACGCCTCACATTCGTTTATTGCTATCCAAAGTCACCGAAAAGCCATTTTGAGAGTTGGCGGAAAGTGACGCTAGAATAGCACTTTAAAGGTGCCTTGTCTCTATAATGGGACACTTGGAGAGCTAAGTGGATGTTTTGGCAGGACGCAGTCATCGCACCGTGCCAACAAAGGCCCCGGAAGCTTCACTTGGGTTTTTCCCACGTATTTTTTTTTTCTCTTAATCCGATAAAATGTTCCAAGGAGTGCCAAGATATAACTTTTGAAAGTAGCGGTATGCCCCATTCCGCTTCTTTGACCTACAATTTAGAGAGAGTGGAATGTTTAGACTAGCCGGTTCGCTTCGTGAGGAAAAACCCAAGTGATACGCACCATTGGGTTTTACGCTGTTTCAATGAAGCGATATAATGAGACCGCGATGCCTCAATCAATTCATTAAGACGTCAATAAGTTCCACTAGTCAGACCCTTTTCGCACCAATAAATGTCCAATGAGCTGCGTTGTAAGATGTGTTGATATGGCCTAATATGATACTTGTGGTGACATGATGCCTCCCCGCACCGCCTCATAGAATTTTTTGGGCATTTTTTAACTCATTCACTGCCATCCGCGAATTTATTCGGGAATTGAGAGCGCCATTCCTGAATTTTTTTCGTTTTTGTTGTTGTTTTTTTCATGCTTGGGTGCTGATAAAGTGCTGGCCAGACCTGTTTTTTACCATTCCACAAGGGGGCATTTGCATTTTGTCTATGTTAGCGCTTTGTTCCAGATTCAGCTGTTGTTAAAGCGCTATACAAAACGAATATGTATTGTATTGTATTTTGTACATCCACCCCCATTTCAAGCTCACATAACTCCAGACCCGTATAACTTAGGAATTAACTCATCTTTTCTGATGAAAGAAAAGGTTTCTAACAATGTATTGAATCTTTACGTCGTCCTAAAACTCAATCTTCTGTGGGTTCTGCAATTTGAGTGAAAATGACAAAACCCCTGGCACTGAAGTGGACACATTTTTATCTTAATAATGATAACATTATAATATATTTCATTTATAAGCACCTTTCAAAACTCTCAAGGTCACTTTACAGTCACAGGAGAAGTTTTTCTCTGTGGGTGAGCAGCGGCAGCCATACACGCCAGCATTCACTCAACCCGGAAGTAACTCAAATAGACAGAAAGCTAGCTATTTAGCTAATAGATAGCTAGCTAGCTCGCTAGATAGCTAGTTGGCTAAAAGATAGCGAGATAGCTAATAGATAGCTATTAGACAGCTATTCAGCCCGCCAGATAGCTAGATAGCTAACTGAGTGAATGAGGTAAGGTAAACAGGGCGTGTCCTCCAAATTGGTTTGGGTATCACTAAAACTGGTTGTCCGCTTTGTCAATATTGTCGACAGACGCGGCGTATAGAAAGCCAATGAGAACACCGCTGTGATCACACCCACCACGGCGCAGTTTTAACAACACCGTACCACACTATTTTCATGGAAATAGCGCCTCATATGCAATTTATTGAATCGACCAATCTTGTTGTTGTTTGATTATTTGTCTCTCATATAAAAGGCAGACCCCCACAAAGTAGTTTTATCACATTGTGTGTTATTGTCAAGCTCAATTTGAGTTTTACGACAATCACAAGTGGACTAACGTTGCACGCTTATTCCCCCCCCGTATAGCCTCAAGGGACCATTCTTGAAAGAACTTATCGCAGTGTTCTCTTTGTAAATAAGGCTTTTTAGTGGAATTGATCAATAATAAAGAAAGATCCCATTAGGCCGCGGCGCTGTCGGGAGTCGCGATCGCGCCGCATACGAGGGACACCTTGGCAAAAGGGCAAAGAGGGCCAAACAGATGTTCCTGCTTCTGCTCGCAGATGCTACAGTGGCTCTGCCAAGACCATCGTACAGCCCCCCCCCCCTCCATAGCACTCCACAAAAACACAATATCCACCAACACAACAGAGTTATCCGCCCTTTTGGTTGCACTTTGCTCCTAATGTTCTCCCAATGATCTCTGGATCACCTTTTCCTCGCCTTGTCAGTTCATATGACTGCATTCCCGCCGCTCTGGCGCAGCGCAAAGCCAAAATCGTTTAAAGAGGAAGGTTTTCACCCCTCGCATGAGTGTCCACATCCTCTGCCGGGGTGTTAGCAAAAAAAAAATATTCGAGAATTGATAATATGACAAAGCGCCATTCGGGGTTTTTTTATGCTTGGGAGCCAATAAAGCGCTGGCCATGGCCTCTTTGCAATATTTTTCCCTTCCACCAGGGGGAAGCATTTCCCCTTTTTTCCATGTTAGCGCTTTGTTCCAGATTCAGCTGGTTTTAAAGCGCCTATCGAGCTATCTATCTATTAGCTGACTAGCTATCTAGCTAGCTATCTGGCTGGCTATTTATTAGCTATATATTAGCTAGCTTTCTATCTGTTTGAGTTATTCTGAGTTGTGTGAACGCTGGCGTGTGTGGCTGCCGCTGCTCACCCACAGAAAAACTTATGCTGTGATTGTAAAGAGTTTTGAAAGGCGCTTATAAATGAAAATTATTATTATTATTATTATTATTATTATTATATAAACCATTATTGCAAGCTCAGATAAATCCAGACCCTAATTTAGGAATTAACACTTTTTTTTTCAATTGGGGTGCCCATATATGGTCGTTGGGAGCACTACAACTAGCCTGTTTAGCATAGCTCATCAGCATCCGAAAGTAAACCTGCAGTTACATAACGCGGGGGTATCCCATTAACTCATTCACTGCCATTCACAAATTTATTTGGCAATTGATAATACGACGTAGAGCGCCATTCCAGAATTTGTTTGGGTTTTGTTTTTTTTTTTTTCATGCTTGGGTGCCGATAAAGCGCTGGTCAGACATCTGGCGATGTGTTTCTGTTCCGCGTGGCGGTAGCATTTGCCTTTGCCTTTTGTCCTTGTTAGCGCTTTGTTACAGATTTAGCTGTTGTTAAAGCGCTATGTAAATCAATATTTTGTATTGTATTTTGTACAGCTGCCCTCATTTCAAGGCCAGATAACTCCAGACCCATATAACTTAGGAATTAACTGTATTGTTCTGATGAAGAAGAGAGTCTAAGGTTTCTTACGCTGAATTGAATGTTTATGTAGTCCTAAAACTCAATATTCAGTGGGTCGTGTCATTTGAGTGTATATAAATCGATATTTATTGTATTGTATTTTGTACAGCTGTCCCCATTTCAAGTTCTGATAACTCCAGATATATAATTTAGGAATTAACTCTTTTTTTCTGATGAAAGATGAGACACTAAAGTTTTTAAAGCTGTATTCAAATTTTATGTAGACTCAAAACTCAATATTTTCTGGTTCCTGGAATTGGAGTGACAATGACAACAACCCTGGCGCTGGAGTGGACACATTTTGCACATGAATTAATAACTTCCAAAATCGGGGTTGTCTGGATCATCAGTAATAAAAAAAAAAATCTCATCTGGTGACATTTCTGTCAATTTTTAATCCGTGCAGGCCAATTTTTGATTACTGTTGTCTGGAGGTCAAAATGAGTCTCTTACTTTTTTGTCTCTCCATAAAGGCCATCATCTGATTTAAGAGCTTGTAATTATGTTCTGAGTTTGCACAAGCGAAGGGAGGAAGTCATGAAATGCTTCGCCTTAAGGTGTCTGGAAACACTCCCATCATTTACATATATTAATTTCACTGCGTATATTTTTTATGGATGGCGCCGTATTGGCGGACTCACATTTCATCGGCGTTGTAAAACCACATTGAGTGTTTAGCTCTCGGTTTCATTTATTTATTTTTTTAATATTTTATTCAGCATCCCCAACTCGGATGTTTTCGTTGAGTAAAGGATATGCGAGGTCGCGGTTAGTTATTTTTGGGTATTTTAGCATTCCAAAAAAAGTTCTCAAAGAGCCACTTGGTTGTTTGATATTCACCTCAAAAAGCTATCAACCCAGCTAAACAGAACACAATTGATGAACTAGATAAAATTATCACAGAGAAAGCACATACAAGGGATCGTTCCTCAAGATGGTGAAAGAAGGCTACATTCCTCATCAACTGTTTAATGCTGATGAAAACAACGACCATCATAAAGGTAAATAAAACGACTTTATTATATAGTACAGTTTATTTCTTTAATTATAATACCATAGCATATTTATTATACATAAAATCAGGTATATTTATTATTATTATTTTGCGTAGTTTTAAGGCTTGGAAAATTAGAAAGTAGAACATTATGTTTTATGGGGACCTGGGAACGGATTATTCTCATTTGAATGGTTTCCTATGGGAAATTATTTTTTGCAATACACACTTTGTACCTTACACACTCTATCTGGGAACCAATTAAGTTTGTAAGCCAAGGTATTATTGTATATAGACGTTATGTTCTTATAAACCTCGATCTCTATTTTCTATCTAGCATGCTAGCTATCGATATAGCTCGCTATTAGCTATCTATTAGTGAGCGAGCTAGCTTTCTATCTATTTGAGTTACTTGCGGGTTGAGTGAACGCTGGCGCGTGTGGCTGCCGCTGCTCACCCACAGAAAAAAAACTGATCCTGTGACTGTAACGTGACCTTGAGAGTTTTGAAAGGCGCTTATAATTGAAATTGATTATTATTATCATGGGCATGTGACTGATATCTGTGACTAGAATAAATAAATACTAAATAAAATGTGTTGCTTCTCGGTTTGTATTTAGCTTGCTAGCGGTTAGCGCTTTTGTGTTCAAGAGCCCCATTCTTGCCCTTTGCAAATTATTCTTTGCTTCTTTCATGGGAATTTTGCCTATTGTATGACTAAAAACAAATGAAAAGCGCGATCAGAGCCAGGAAGACGGCGATGACCTTTGTTTCGGGGCGTTCGCCACGTGTGTGCGCGTCCTGTGATTTTTTTTTTTTATTTTTTTTTTTTTTTTTTTTTTTTACTGCTGGGGCGCACGGGGGAGCAAATTCTGAAAGGTTTAGCGCGGAGATAAATTGGCTAACCTTCTTCTGTCATTAATGATACGTTTTTCCAACCGGTGAGCAGTGAGACAGGCGGCGGTAGAACTGATGGAGGGGAAGAAGGGGGCACTGAGGGGAGGAGGTCTGAGATAAAATGGAGGACGATGAGAGCCAGGAGCCAGCGCTAATTAGCCATTAAAACAACCGGCTTGCTCTATGACTTGGGCAGTGTCCGCGTCCCCGTCCGCGACGGCCGCAAGATGTCACGCTGAAAGCCGGAATGCGTTCAAACGCAGTCGGCGGTATACCTCGGGCATGGCGGCGACACACTTCCTGTTTAGTATGACTTGGCCGGGGGCTGAACTGTCGTGTCTGTCCGCACGTCCACCTGCACTTTTTTTTTGTGTCACGCCGAAGCCTTAACATGGATTAGAAGTGACACTGCTTGGTGCCGTTGCACTCAACCGGTTGCTTCTTCCTCGACTATTCAACCTGCAATCTATCCACCAACAACTGGAATGATATTGATTTATTCATATCTATAATATATGTTTATTATACTATTTATATATATTATATGTTTATTATATATTACATTACATAATGTATATTTTAAATAAGTCTATAGACAATGACTATATATTAAATATGTATTTATAAATGTAGTACACACACTTATTTACACACTATATATATATATATGTATATATATATGTGTGTTTAAAACATAAATATCTCTCTCTCATAAATATTCTCTATCTCTCTATCTAAAAATATTCTCTATCTGTCTCTCTATATATAATGTAAAAAATATATTATACATGTATATAATGTACAAAATATATTCTAGCTATAAGTTAAAAAATATATTCTATCTTAGTATATATACATTGATGTATATTATAAACATAAACATATAAACATATCTATATATATTTTTTTCAATATAATATATATGTTTACATAAGTTTATTATATATTACATATTATTATATGATATATATTTTAATATGGTGTATATATACAACTAATACAGTAAAGTCTCGTTATATCGATATTCTCGGGAGTCGGAAAAAATATCGATATAACCGGACTATTGATATATCCGATCCTGCGGCATGTAAATTTTCTCCTTGTGTTCATATAAATAGTATCGTAATAAGCAGTACTATCGATATAACCGATATCGATATAACGAGACTTTACTGTATATATATATATATATATATATATATATATATATATATATATATATATATATATATATATATATATATATACAGTAAAGTCTCGTTATATCGATATTCGATAAGGGAGTCCGAAAAAATATCGATATAACCGGGACTATCGATATATCCGACCCTGTTTGCATGTAATTTTACCCGTGCGTGCATAGAAATAGTATCGATATAACCGGGACTATCGATATATCCGATATCGATATAACGAGACTTTACTGTAATATATATATATATATATTTGATGTATATTTATGTTTGATGTATATTTATGTTTGATGTATATTTATGTTTGAGTCCATATGGGGCGATAGCTGATTGTTATTGTTTTTTTTGTCCGCCTTTTTGTCTCTTCCTCAGGATGACGGCGCTTTGTTTCCCAGTTCAAGCCGACACGGTGACCCCTGTGTATTCGCCTGAGAGCAGACATTATGGCAAACAGCGCTTCCCCTAAACTGCGGGTTCTCAGGATCGCAGCCGAGCCGCTCAGGTAAGCCTCGCAACGCGTGTCGACAGGCTCTTCATTAGAGTCTTTGTCCTGGAAGAGTCTGCTACATAATTAATGTCGCGATGATGGATTACACGGGGAGGCAAATTGCAAAGGGCGAAAGGGGTCGGCGGGAAATAGGAGTAGTCACGCGGGTGGAGGGGCTATTTTTCCCCCTCCCCGATCGAATACACCTTTCCGCACTAGCCTTCCCGAAAGTGCTGATTAGCAAAGTTGCAATGTTTATAACGACGCGTGTCCTTTTTTTTTTTTTGTACCTTTTGCGTGATGAAAAAGGGGGCCATCTTGCCCTCGCGGTTCTCCCGGGCGGTGCTCGAGGTCGACGTCGGCCATTAATCACCAACATCGTTAATGACGCTCCAAGCATGGTGGAAATTAAAGGGCCATCTGTCCCAAAGTGGACAAAAGTAACCGGACGGCGCCATTCATGAATCACTGAATCCTCTTCTTATATTTTGTGTCTAATATGTATTTATGAATTTAATTAATCTAAATAAATTATATTTAGAGGCCATATTAGCAGGTACAGGCTATATAAAGTAGGATCCATTGTACTGTATTGTCTATATGGCTATCTAGCTGGTTATATATTAGCTATCTAGCTGGCTGTTAGCGATCTATCTGGCTATCGCTGGCTAGCTATTCGCTATATGTTCGCTGGCGAGTAGCTATCTGTTCGCTGGCGAGTGGCTATCTGTTCGCTGACGAGTGGCTATCTATTCTCTAGCTAATGGATAGCTATTTGCTAGCTATTAGCTATCTATTCACTGGCTATTAGATATATATTCGTTGGCAAATAGCTATCTATTCGCTAGCTATGAGCTATCTATTCGCTAGCTAGCTAGCTTGCTATCTATTTGAGTTACTTCGGGGTTGAGTGAACGCTGGCGCGCGTGGCTGCCACTGCTCACCCACACAAAAAAGCTTATCCCGTGACTGTAAAGTGACCTTGAGAGTTTTGAAAGGTGCTTAGAAATGAAATTGATTATTATTATTACAGTAAGCCGCTCCGCTACTTGCTAGTCGTTACCATTTGCATTCAAATGAATTTTTCCCGTAGATGAGCCGACTCAATTATACGTTTTACTTAGACGAGTAATAAAGCGCCGCCACTCTGTCAACGCTCAAGATGATTTTTGCCAGCTGTACATGCTGTTTTCCCAGCCTCCTGTTCCTCCCCAAAGGGAGGCAAAGGCTCATTGGGAAAATTGCAGCTCTCAGCTTTAAAAAATGGTGAAAAAAAATCATAATTTTTCAATAGAATGCTAATCTTTACTTACAGCAGGAATTGACTATTTCCAACATTTTTTTACAACACTATCAGCCCAACCTCAGAGCGCTCCTCAGACCTGATAAGGTTTTAAGCGCACTTTGATTTTTTTTTTCCTTTCCCTTTTCATGCTCACTCGCCGGGGGTTATGAAAATATGAAGCTTCCATATTTCACTCCAGTAGATGAGATGTACATTAGGAGATTATTTTTTTTGTTTCAAAATAAAATGGAGCCTTTGCCAAAACAACTTCATCAAAAAAATAAAAAAAAAAAATCAGTTCAGTCGTGTTTTATAATAATAATAATAATAATAATAATAATAATAAAAAATAATAATAATAATAATAATAATAATAATAATAATACATTTCATTTATAAGCGCCTTTCAAAATTCTCAAGGTCACTTTACAGTCACAGGATATGTTTTTTTCTGTGGGTGAGCAGCGGCAGCGATACGCACCAGCGTTCACTCAACCCGGAAGTAACTCAAATAGATAGAAAGCTAGCTAGTTTACTAATATATAGCTAATAGGTTATTAGCTAGATAGCCAGCCTGCCAGATAGTTATATAGCTAATTGATAGCTAGGTCGTCAGCATAGACAGCTAATAGATAGCAAGCTACATAGGTAGTTGGATAGCTAGCGAGATAGCTAGATAGATAAAAACAAGTGCAGAGCTTTAACAAGAGCCGAAGCGGTAACAAAGCGCTAAAATGAACATAGAAGAAAGCGATAGCAGTTTCTCGGGGATTAGTCTCTTTGCATTGTACAATTATAACATCTGCTAGCATTGGGTCACCCTTGTAAAAATACTAATATGAATGTGAGTGACGTAGCAACTCATCTGTATTTGTAGGCTCTCAGTTGTACAAGAGTGGTCCATCGAGGAAAAGGTTTCTTCACTCGCCTTCTCTCGTTCTTTGAAGGTGTCGGACATTTCACTCCTCATCCGAAAAGCTTTGTAAGCGAACTAAAGTTGTGCTGGTAAGTGTTGATTAATTTTATCAACATCGCAGGGACAATGCTAGTGGGCCTCAATCTGCAGTACATCTGCACCTAAAAGCTAGCAACCATTCATTTGACGACAGTGAGGTTAAAATCTTAGCGAAAGAAAAATAGATAGTTTGAAAGGGGAGTAAAAGAAGCCATTTTTGTAAAACAGCAAAACCCATCGCTAAATCGCCATGGTGGTTTAAGGTTTAATTTAGACTGTGCTTACAAAAGACTTCCTAGGCCGTTACCATGTAGGCTTAGTCATGCTAATGGGTGATACCTGAGCTAATGGGGCAATCAGAGCCAGGCATAGGACATTAGAGGTAATCAGACAGAACACTTCCACCTCTGTATTAGGCATATACATTATATTGGGTCAGAGTTACCAGCACAACTTTAGTTCATTGACGAAGCTCTTTGGATGTGGATCGAAACATCTGACACCTTCAAAGAAGTACAGATGACGGCTGAAGAAACCTTTTCATCGTAGCAACTCATCATTTATCGTCTGCAAAACATAGCTGCATTAGTGCTGCACTGATGAGCCCGAAAGAATTGTCCCAGTGAAAGAAATACCCATCTGTGTGTGTTATCCTTCCCCCTGGTGGTCAAGGTAGGTACTGCAGAGGAAGCAGCGCAACTGCCCTCGTTTGAATCCATTACTTGTTTATTCATATTTAGCAATGCTAACTTTGTGACTAGCATCTGTACCGACATTCTCGTTTATTGACGTCGACCGACAATGCAAACTTGGCAAAATGTCTTCTTGCAAAATAGCGACTTGGCTGTTTGCAAGGTATAACACAACCCCGCGGGAGGCCATTTTTTTTTTTCTTTTCCCGCCAAAACGTAAGAGAACAGGGCTGACTTGAGCATTTCCGACTGAACTGAACTGGCAGCCCGCGTTTGGCTGTTGATGACAGAACGCCGCTCCGATTGCCCTCAGCTAATTGGACACGGCCGCGTGAAAGACATGTTTTCTTTTTTAAAACCAATTAGCCGACAAGATTCTTAAATTAACCTGAGATGGATCCCGGCCATGTTTATTTTCATATACACCCACGCACACACCGGTTCTACCTCACAGCTAACAAATTAGCGACTATCAAAACAACGCGTGCAGTTCGAAGGAGTTTATGGAGAGTGAGTGGCACCTCATATTTATTTCATTGTGATGGGAGCTGAACAACAGCCAGTAAATACGGCGGCGCATCACGTCGGAAGCAATTATCCGCCATATTATGACGAATCCTGATGAAGACGGATACACGCAGAGTCAGTCGCGCGTCGACTAGCGACATCTGTGAAATGACTTTCCATCATTGTCCTTTTGAAAGCACTTAGTCGCCATAACGTTGACGTATCTTGAAGGATTTTATTTTATTTATTATTTTTTAGAGCTATTAAGAGATTTGTCACCTCATATGCCATTCCTGTTTCCCCTTGTTGCTATGGAAACACCCTGAGCTAGCATGAGGGTAACTTAATGGCCGGGAATTGTAGTCCGGGACAAAATAAATTAAAAAAACTAGTTTATCGTTCGTCTTCTGTTATTGACATTCAGAAAGTCGAAAAGAACGTCTCGTTTTAAGCTAGCAAAATAATTAGCATAGCGCGGCGTGGCGCAAACACGTTTTTCATTCAATTCAAAACCCGACGTCGCTCCGACTCCCCCAATTAACACGTAAAAAGGGTAAGCGCTCCACCTTTTTAAAGGGGATAGGGGGGAGCGATTGGCTAGGAGCAGTTGCCGGGCAACCGGGAAACATTTGGGGGGATATTATGCAGCCAATAAGCGTTTTGGCGCATCGCCCAAATAAAAGCAGGAATTGATTATTTATTTATGTTTTAAATGCAAAGAGTTAGCAATGAACAACTTAGTTTTTCCAGTTTGGCTTTTTCCTTTTGTAAGGCTGGTTGGCAGCTTCCATCGGTTTCCACTCAACGTGATGAGGAAGGATTAAAAAGAAAGAAGAGAAAAAAGTCCCACATTATTCATATTTATAGATAATCGGATTGTGCAAACGTCATGGGGTTAGCCTATCTTGGGTCGCCTATCGCAATCTTTTTCATATTTGCCAACGAAAATGACTTTTGAAAAGGAAATGGGAAGTGAAATGAGGCCTCGGGCTAGCTTATAGGCACTAGTTTATAATCGCTAGTTTATAGTCACTAGCTTGTAGCCGCTATCTTATAGCTGCTATCTTTGAGCTGCCATTATTAGTAGCTGGCTTATAGCCGCTAGTTTATAACCGCTAGTTTATAACCGCTAGTTTATAGCCGCTAGCTTGTAGCCGCTATCTTATAGGCGATTGCTTGTAGCCGCTAGCTTATAGCTGTTGGCTTATAGCCGCTATTTTATTGCCGCTAGTTTATAGCCGCTAGCTTATAGCCGCTGGTTTATAGCTGATGGCTTATAGTGGCATGTTTATAGCCGCTGGTTTATAGCTGCTGGCTTATAGCCGCTGGTTTATAGCCGCTGGCTTATAGACGCTGCCTGATAGCCGCAATTTTATAGCTACTAGCTTATAGCCACTAGCGTATAGCTACTAGTTTATAGCCATTAGCTTATCGCCGCTGGTTTATAGCTGCTGGCTTATAGACGCTGCCCGATAGCCGCAATTTTATAGCTAATAGCTTATAGCTACTAGCTTATAGCTACTAGTTTATAGCCATTAGCTTATAGCCACTAGTTTATAGCCGCTGGCTTAGTTTATAGCTGCTAGTTTATAGCCACTGGTTTATAGCCGCTGGTTTATAGTCGCTGGCTTAGCTTATAGCTGCTATCTTATAGCCACTAGTTTATAGCCGCTAGCTTATAGCCGCTAGCTGGCGCTATCTTATCCCATTTCAATCAGCAGTAATGGAATGAATTATCTTAAATTCAATTTTGTTACATTGACGGTATTTGTTGGCATTTACGGAAGATTAGCAAGTAGAACGAGGCGAGAGCATTAATGCTAACTCTCATCGCAAATCATTATTTTTAGCCCTGGTAGCGCCAAAGCCATTAGTTTGAATAATCTTACCTATCAAAGTACAAAACAAAAGCACACCCTAACGGCGCCATTTTCCCAGCCGTCTGTGGGTGTTTAGCATTCCAAACATTCTGTTTGTGGCCCATTTGAATTTCATAGATTCAAAACTTCGGAGTGTTTCCTTGTTTTTGAGCTCGTCGGGACTTTGCAGTTCATTTTTTTTTTTTTTGCCACGCCGCCCGCCCCACGTGGCATTCTGTCAGAAACATCCCATTGATATTTTCAGGCAGTCTCACCTCGGGACCTTTGCTTGTCACCCTCTGTTGTCAGTCGCGACGGCGTACAGAGCCCAGACGATGATACGGCGCCTGTGCGGGGAAAGAAATTGAAACCCGGCCAACCTCAAGGTCTACCGGGCCTGAATGTATTCCTCCTCCATCACATCGGACGTCGTTTTCCCCGACTGCAGTAGAATTTTGAGCTGGCTTGCGGATGCTTTCTCAGTCCTCGCAAACCGGCGGCCATATTTGGTCATATTTTGGAATTCATTGAATCGTTCCGCTAAGGTCAAACTTGACTTTTTCACAACCGCGGCCGCATTTGATTAGCCTCCTCCCTCCTTTTTATCGATTTGTATCAACGCCGTCGACTTAAGTCCGGCTTTTAATTGAAGCGTGCCGGAGGCTAACTGGCTCTATCGCTCTGACATGTCAAAAAGCATCGGTCAGTTAAATGGGGCAGGGAGATGGAGAGGCGCTATTGCTGCCTCGGCGGCCGCCGCCTGCAGGCTGTGACCTTGTGGTGAGATTGAGCTTGAAATGTCTCCTCTCAACTCGTCGCTTCCCCCCCTACCCCCAGAAATTCTCCGGGGACCGTTGGCGTTGTTGTTGGTAAACGGTCCATTGTCCTAAACTAAGAAGGCAGATTGGTGCCAAATCTTTTCCGAAAAAATTGTACTTAGCCGTTTCCTAGAGCTTTTGTTGCCCAAAAAGCCAAATCTAGTCCACTGCTTTTTGTTAGCATTGTTAGCATGGCGGACCCATGACTGGTCACACTTAAGATTTCTGAATCGTCGGATAATTGGCCAGCTTGTAGCGCTGCGGCGCTTTTAACAGATGCAATTTGGTCAAGTCTTTCAATCTTGAGCTGCTCTCTTGCCAGCGAAAAACAACATTTGAGTAGACGAGAGCAGAATAAAAAGGGTGTCAATGTGGCACTGGTAAAACATAACAAATAAATTATTGTTATTGTTGTTGTTGTTAATATTAATCATAATAATACAATAAAAATAATTAAAGAGATAATAATAAAGAAATAATAATTCAAGTGATTAAATTATTACAATAATTACAATAATTAAATAATTAAAATAATAATTAAAAAAATTATCAAAAATAATCAGAATTATAATGCCTTTGTGAGAGCCAAATACTCTATAACAAATAAATTATTATAACAACAACAGTGATAATAATAATTTAATAAACATATTAATAATAATAATTTAATAAACATATAATAAAAAAAGCGATTAGAAGAATTAAAGTGATTAAAATAATTAAACTTATTTTAACAAGTAATATTTTTAATGCCTTTGTGACAGCCAAACATAACAAATAATAATAATAAGAAATACAATATTTAATATTTTATATTATTTAATATTTTATTTAATATCATTTAATAAAATAATTATAGATATAAAATAATAAAGACTTTATAACAATTAAAGTGTTTAAAATAATTAAGGTAAATAACATAATTAAACTAATTAAAGAATTCAAAGAATTTTTTAAAATAATAACAATTTTAACGGCCATTCCCATCAAAGGTGGAATGATTAGCAAAGATATTAGCTTAGCATTGATCAATCTTTGTAACTTATAGTCTCCAATACCCCATTTTTAAACCGCGGATAGAAGCCGTAATACGTAAGAATACCAGAACAAACGTGCCAAAAAAATGAGTTTGAACCAAATGCGATGTTTGTGGACCAAGTCCGATTGAAGTGTCAAGCAAGCAGCCTCATCAGGATCACCTGACCCCTCCAGGCCCGTGAAGAAACCGTGGTTACGTCGAAACCGCTACTTCATCTCACTTATGTCACGTTGCCATGGTTGCGACCTCCATCCGCGGCTTCCACTGAGACTGATGTCGGTGTGTAGAAGTCATGAGACGTACCGATTCCGGTCCAATCAGTCAGCGCGATGAGCCCCCACGTCCCCTCCCCAAAATGCGAAATCAGTAACATCCCGCCGGGAATGGTTTCCCAAATTCATCCATCGCCAGAAACGTTCACATAACAGAACGAGTACTCGGGGCTTGCTTTTAGACAGTTGTCATGGTAACGCGGCTGCCATGCCAAGGTATAACGTACTAGCGTACAGGTTGGGGGTTTTCGTAAAATTGATTTTAAGTTGATTATCCGTTGCATAAATGTATTGGGTTTGGAGAGTTGCCCCGACAAAAAGCTACTTCGAGAAACGCAGACGTCTCGCAAAACGCCCGTCGCCATGACGCGCGCCCAAAAGTCACACACTTGCCGTTTAAGGCTACCGGCGGTTTTATTTCACAGCGGTTGGATATCGGAGGCAAAAGACATCACACGCTCAACTGCTTGCTTGGCCTCTGTGCACCTCACGCGTTGTTACCCAACGCTACGACCTCCCCCGAAGGTGCTGCGCTAACCGCCGAAGGCGCTTTTGTTGTTCTAGCGGCCAGCTAACTTGACTGGAGTGTTGTTTGGGTGGGAGTAGGGGGGCACGGGGGGGGGGTGTTATAGCGCATCCACTAGTAGCTTTCAACGTTTATCTTTGAGGCTAGCTCACTTGCGAGTAGAAAGATCGTTTATTTTCTCCGGGCCGCGCAATCTCGGACGGTGACATAATTGGATTTTGTCTTTGTCGCGCAGTTTGGAAACACAATCGGGGGTTTATTGTTGTTGTTGTTTTGTCAATGACAGCCGCAGAGTGGGCGGGGATTCATTTTAAGGTCAGAGGAGTTTCCCCCGAACAGTCTTTTGAGTTCGTATCTGCAATAAATCACAAAGATCGCAATCAATCACACGGTTTATTTTTCCGTCGCTCGGAACTTGGCGTGACAGGGATTCGCCGCCTTTGGTTTGACGTTGTCACTCCAACCCCCCCGGCCCGATTTTGCGACCTTGCGGGATAGTGCGACAGTGAGATTACATTAGACGGCAATTGAAGACGAAGGAAACGTCTCCTCCAATTAAAAGCGGCCGCCCTCGAGTCATTGCAAGCGGCCTTAATCCTGCGTAAACACTCCGAGTAATCTAATTGCCCACCCGCCCCTTTGCCACTCTCGCTCTAACTTCCCCGGCTTCGCTCAATGCCGCGATAAATCCCCTTATCTTCCCCCCCCCCCTCCCATCGATCGCTTCATCTCTGACCTTGAAGCTAGACCGTCTTGCGTCGTCCTTTCTGTTACATACTTCTTTTCTGATGGTCTAGAACGTTGCAGCTCGCCTCTTGACTGGAGCTCGTAATAGGGAGCATATACTGTAACTCTTAACTCTGGCATCCCTTCTGGCTCTTATTATTCGTCTACAAATTTTTAAATGGCCTCGCTCCTTCATACCTGATCTCTCCGAGCTCAACCACCTCTACACACCTTCCAGACGCCCCAGGTCTGCTGATCGGACGGTATTAAAAACTAATCGGAGTCTCAGAGGGGATCAATCATTTTCCGTTGCTGGTCTCAATCTCTGGAATGATCTGCCACTGAACATATGGCAAGGCCCCTCATTGCCCATCTTTTAAAAAAAGTCTCAAAAATCACTTGTACTCTTTGTCATTCGACTCTTTACTGGTACTCGTAAGAGGGAGCATATAACTTATACTCTGGCATCCCTTTACTGACTCCCTATACACATTTTAGTTCAAGATCCTTTTGTCTCCAAATCTTTAAATGGCCTCGCTCCTTCATACCTAACCGAGCTCATCCACCTCTACACACCTTCCTGACGCCTCAGGTCAGGTGACCAGACGTTATTACATGTCCCAAAAACTAATCTGAGGCTGAGAGGGGATTGAGGTCCCACTCTCTGGAATGATCTGCCACTGAACATTCGGCAAGACCCCCTCGCTGCTCAGCTTTAAAACCCGTCTCAAAACTCACTTGGTCACTTTGGCATTTGACTCTGCATGATTCCAACTTCATCTTGGTTTGACTCCCTGGTGCTTTCTACTATCTTTGTGACTGCTTTATTTACTGTATATGATAGATGTCCATGTTAAGCGCTCTGTTGCAGCTTCAGAAGCGCAGTATAAATCAATATGTATTGTATTGTATTGTGTTGTACACTTGCCAAAACAAAATTGGGAAATGCTAAATTACCGTAATTTCCACATTGAAGGGCATTCAGATTTTTTTAGTGTGCTTTATAATCGAATGCGCCTTATAAATGGATGATAGTCAAGACCCAATGCTAAAATAAATAAATAAATAAATAACCCGGCTCTCCATTTAGTCCTCTTCATCCGAGTAGCAATCAAATGAGCCGCGGTCATCGGTAGTGGTCGCTTTTGGATGGAGCTCTCGCTACGGTTAGAGCGGCGTGGAGTGGCCCCACTCGAGCGATTCATTTGTCTGAGCGAATGCCAGATATTTTCTTCATGTCTCTGATGGAAGCGTGAAAAAAAAATGCTAATGTTAGCACCCCCTTTCCTTGTCAACCATAGACGGACGGTGTCTCTGCGATTTTTGGTGTCGACGCAATTTCGCAGGTGGTACAACGTTCCATTAGGAAGAACGATGGCCTGGGGTCGGTGTGGGGGGAGAGTGGGGGTCTCTAAAAGCAAATAAAACCAGAATGGGAGCTAGCTTGCACTCTACGCAGGATAATAGAATCTGCAAGTGCGATAAGGCTCTTGTATAACCTCCCACATAAAGGTGCCGCCGAGTTCATTTAGCCTCCTCCTATATTTAGCATCGAGGGCATCTGGCGCAGCATCGCGATCGCGAGTAAACAAAGCCGCCGCGTACACACAAAGCAAGTCGCACTCCAGCCGAGTTTGCCGAACGACAACGAGTCCTCCAAAGTCCTTGACTCCTTGCTCGGTCCTTGTGTTTGTACGACTTGGATAATTACATAACGCTACGCAAAGGGGAGCAGGTGGCGGCCTGTACCCGCGTGGAATTCACCGCGAAAGTGGCGGTTGGATCGCTTTCTGATCCTCACGTGCCAAACTGGAATGAAAGGGATGACCCAGTTAGTGAATTTCATACCAGGTAGTACCAACGCACCATCTTTGCGGTCACCATCAATAGTCGCGTCCTTGTGAAGTATCCTCTCGGCTGCAATTTGCTAGCCATCTTGTATCATCCTGTGAGATGTATCATCCCCCGTTAAGCCTAATTACTTCTGGAGCGCTGGTGTGTGTGTGTGAAGGGGGTGAGGGGGGTGTCATTGCGGTATGGGGCCCTGCAGCTACGAAAGATAATAAGAAAAAATGGCCGCCACCGTACAACGCAAGGGGCCGAGGTTATTTCTTTAGGAGAGTCGAGATGAAGGCGAAAAGATGAAGGGACACTCAAAAAAGGCCATCTTGCGCCCCTCGGGTCTGAGTTGTCCTTAACTCATTCACTGCCTGATATGTGCGAAAATAGTGTCCACTCCAGAGCCAGGGTTTTTGTCATTTTCTTTCAAATTCCAGGACCCACAGAATATTGAATTTTCGGGCTACATAAACGTTCAATGCAGCGTTACAAACCTTAAACTCTCTTCTTTCATCAGAAAAATAATAATACATTTTATTTTAAGCGCCTTTCAAAGCTCTCGAGGACACTTTACAGTCACAGATAAGAAAAAAAGAGTTAATTCCTAAATTATATGGGTATGGAGTTGTCAGAGCTGGAAATGGGGGCAGATGTACAAAATACAATACAATACATATTGACTTATATAGTGATTTAACAGCTGATGGTATAACAAAGCGCTAACATGAACAAAAAGGAAAATGCTGCCCCGTTGTGGAAGGGGAAAAAAACATTGCCAGAGGCCACGCTTTATCGGCACCCAAACATGAAAAAACACTAATTCGGAAAGGGCACTCTAAGTTATATCTTCAATTTCTGAATGGGAGTGGATGAGTTCATGGGCTACTCCCACGTTGTGTAGCTGCAGGTTTATTTTCGGATACGATATGATGAGATATGCTAAATAGGCTAACTGTTTAGCATACCAAAATTGCGCGCCCCAGTCTAAAAAAAATTACACACTCTGAACTGTATTTTTTCTTCATCATTCCCCCTAATAGAGATGAAGAATGAATAACTAAAGTAAAAAATACCCGCTTAAAACCCAAAATCTCTTAAATGTAGTCTACCTTTTTGTCACCATATATGCAAATGCGCCAGGGTTACGCCCGGTACTACGCCAGTCGCACCACTCAACGAAAATAGAAACTGACTAAAAAGACTAAAATCAAGCAAAGCTCATAAAATCACTTATAGTACCTCATTTTTCACTACGCTCCGCCCCCTCGACATCATTGCCGCATGCTCTTGCATTAAATAAACTCTGCGAGGGCAGGGGCGAGACGTAGCAGATTGATTGGCTGAATGAAACGATCAGATAGCGCTGAAGGCCACCCTTGTAACGACGCCTTTGAGCGCCTAATGACTTTCCGTGCGGGCACTGGAGATTCGTTGTCGTCAGGTGACGTTGAAGGTCACCGTGTCTTTTTGTGCGACCGTGTCCTCTTAGATTACACGACGCGTGATTTGACCTCTTTCGTCCTCCTGCCTTTTCCCGTGCATGTCTCTGATTGCCCTCCCGCTTCAACCCCCTATCGTGATTTAATTAACCACACAACGGGAGCGATTCGCCGTCCCACTTCCCAACGTCAAAACCATCTGCTCCGTTTTTCATTCGGCAAAGAAATTGCATGTAAGATTT
This sequence comes from Hippocampus bargibanti, assembly GCF_051943395.1. Lineage (NCBI taxonomy): Eukaryota > Metazoa > Chordata > Actinopteri > Syngnathiformes > Syngnathidae > Hippocampus > Hippocampus bargibanti. The sequence continues at coordinate 4,990,987 of NC_142755.1, forward strand.
AAAAGCTAGCGGATGCTAGCGGATGCGAGCGGTTGCTAGCGTTTAACTCATTCGCTGCCATTCACCAATTTATTTGGGAATTAAAAATATGCCATTAAGCCTCATTCCCGAATTTGTTCGGGTTTTGTTTTTTCTTGTTTGGGTGGCGATAAAGCGCTGGTCAGACCTCTGGCAATGTTTTTTTTTTCCCTTTCCACAAGGGGGCAACATTTCCTTTTTTTCATGTTCGCGCTTTGTTCCAGCTTCAGCTGTTGTTAAGGCACTATATAAAGAAATATGTATGTATTGCATTGCATTTTACATAGCCACCCTCATTTCAAGCTCAAATAACTCCAGACCCATATAATTTAGGAATTAACTCTTTTTTTTCTGATGAAAGAAGAGCATCTAATGTTTCTTACGCTGAATTGAATGTTTATTTAGTCCTAAAAGCCAATACTCAAGTGGTTCCTGGAATCGGAGTGAAAATGACAGAAACCCTGGCACTGGAGTGGACACATTTTTGCACATCGTCTGGCAGCGAATGAGTTAAAGTGCCACATGCTAATTAGCTAAAGCTACGTGTTTCCCAATCGGGGATGATTACGAATGATGTTCTATCCGGTCTAAACTTTGAAGTCGAATGCATTGAAGAAGAAAAAAATAACTAAGAAGAAACGGTAGCAACATATCACAAGCTAACGATCGGCTCTACGTTCAAAAATAGCCCGAACGAGGCCATTATCACCAAAATATTTAAATAAAGGGGGAAAAAAAAACAAACAAAACCTGGCAATTACCAAGAAATTAATGTCTTCCTCGTATGTTTTTGTTGTGAAATTACCTCACCGTCAAATCAAACGGTATCCTCCCCCTGCTAGCGCCACAAAAGCAATAAGTGTGAAATATGACATTCACACCTTGTAATGACTCAAAGCAAATGACACGACGTCTTCTGCTCTCGCCCTCGCCGGCGGAGATGCAGAGAATGTGTTCAAGGGGCCTCGGCGAACGCACCGGGGACTTGCGCTTCATTAACTCCGTTAAAGGTTTCTGTTTGGGAGGCTGGGCGGAGAACAAGGTGCCGCGGAATGCGTGCGTGGCTAATGAGGCGTAATCAAGACGCCATGGATAGTGACCAAAAAACAAACAAACAAACAAACAAAACAAGAAAAATGTGAAGGCTTAGCCTGGTTGTTTATTTGTGTCAGCCATGCTAAGGATAGATACTGGTCGTTAGCATTGAAATAACGATGCGATATCGTTTTCGCTAACGCATTGAGGTAGCAACTAGGTCCTAGAGAGCCTCTGTTGTATTTTCTCGTTCGAGTCACACAAACTGGCAGGCGCTACGGCGTTATGCTATTTTCCTAGCTAGTGCAGCTGTCCAGATTTATGATTGCGCAACTAGAGCCAGATCGCCATTTGGCATTCCGAACCGTAACCGCGGCGCAGTTGAACTCCTGGACGGCACGATCCTTATTTTTACGATTACGGAAGCGATAAAACAAGGGACTCGCCGTCTGTCTGTGATGTCATCAATGTCGAGAACGCAATTGGTGGGATTTCGGAATGGGAAAAATAATAATAATAATAATTGGAGGCGCCTGAATAAAATATTTCCCAGGAGGCCTCGGGCTTGGCGCATTGCTGGGGGAAAGCCCGCGGCATCTTTTCAATCACGTTCATGAAAAGGAAATGGATGAAACGTCGGCGCGGCGACGGTATCGTCTGAGCTCACGGGGATGGGAGGGGATTGCCGTGGATGCCGAATCTCCCGGGTGACGGGTTGAAATCCGATACGTGATGAAACGTCCACCGTTAACAGCTGTGATCAAAGATATGAAGCGAATGTCAAAAATCAAATTTGGGATTCTACACTGGTTTGAAGTCCTCCATATAACTCATTCACTGCCAGACATTTGCAAAAAAAAAAATGTGTACACCCTGGTGCCAGGGTTTTTGTCATTGTCACTCAAATTCCGGGACCCATAGAATATTGAGTTTTAGGACGACATAAACATTCAATGCAGCGTAAGAAACCTGAGACTCTCTTCTTTCATTTGAAAAAAAAAAGAGTTAATTCCTAAATTATGCCATCTGCACTTATCTGAGCTTGAAATGGGGGTACAAAATACAATGTAATCCATACATCATAACAAATAATACATTTTATTTATAAGCGCCTTTCAAAACTCTCGAGGTCACTTTGCAGTCACAGGAACAGTTTTTCACGTGGGTGAGCAGCGGCAGCCACACGCGCCAGCGTTCACTCATCCTGGAAGTCACTCAAATAGATAGAAAGCTCGCTAGCTAGCTATTGGGTAGTGAATACATAGCTAATACATAGCCAGAGAGCTTACAGTCAGCTAGACAGCTAATAGCTAGCTAGGTAGCTAGCTAATGGATAGCAAACAAATAGTGAATTATTGGTTTATATAACGCTTTAACAACAGCTGATCTTCGACCCTCTTCTTTCATCAGTAAAAAAAAGTTAATTCTTAAGTTATATGAGTTTGAAATGGGGGCGGATGTACAAAATACAATATATATTGGTTTATATAGCGCTTTAACAACAGCTGAAACTGGAACAAACATCAAAAAAATACATGGAAAAAGGGGGATGCTGCCTCCTTGTGGAAAGGAAACACATTGCCGGAGACCATGCCCAGCGCTTTATCAACACCCAAGCATGAAAACGCAAAACCCGAACAAATTCGGGAATGGCGCTCCACGTCATATTTTTAATTCCTGAATAAATTCGTGAATGGCAATAAATGAGTTGATGCATGAGCGTATTTTTATTTTATTTTTTTGGGTGCGGTTACAGCGGGGACCGGATTTGTTCTAGTTCAACTCCGACGCCGAATACTCAAGGCATCCTTCTTCCCACTCTCGAGCATCAAATCCGATGATTGCCTCAAAAACCCGCCATCTTATTTTGGTGACATGAAACCATTTGAACCTCGGAGAACTGATTTCCTGGACGGGGCTCAACCAATAATTGCAAAATGACCGCGCAATCAACAGGCAGCAGGCGGCCGCCACCAAAAACAAGATCTTTCTATCATGAAACTCATCTGTCTCTTGCCTGCTCGCTGATGAGCTCGGCAGCCGGAGAAAAGGATGCTGGACATCTGTGTTGCAAAGCTGTTTTGTACAAACCACCCCCACCCCCGTTACATCCCCCCTTTTTTCTTACTTGGAAACATCCCTCAGGTGCAGCAGTCACTTATTATCGAGCACAAAATAGCCTAATGCGCTTCTTCCTTGGCGCTAATGCAGCAGGCAAACAGGAAGAGCGCCTATTTCTCTCCGAGGGAACGCGTACGCTCACACAATAAGACCTGTAAGCACTTTGGAAGTAATTAGATGGCAAAAAGGGGCAAAGGAAGCGCTATTAGCTATTAGCGGTGGCGCGGTAGGATGCGGAGGAGCCTTTTTAAACCCCCCCTTGCCTCCCCCACAATCCCTCAATGATCTTTAAAATTGTCCCATTTTTTTAGTACAGTATACTAGCAAACAACATCGCCATTTTGCTAGCGGTTTGTAGCTCTTACGCATCCGCGCATGCTATTCATGTACGGCTATATGCCCCAAAAAAAAAAACAAATAGCATACAAAAAATACTACAAATAGTATATTATTATTATTATTAGTATTATTATTATTATTATTATTATTATTAAGAAGAAGAATAGTAAACGAATAATAATAATAATAATACATTTTGTTTCAAGCGCCTTTCAAAGCTCTCAAGGACACTTTACAGTCACAGACAAGCATAGATACAATAATAATAATAATAATAATAATAATAGTAGTGATAGGGATAGTGATAGTACTAATGACAGTAGTAGTGATAATAGTAATGATAATAGTGATATAATAATAATAATAATAATAATAATAGTAGTAGGGATAGTGATAGTAGTAGTGATAATAGTAATGATAATAGTAATGATAATAGTGATATTATAATAATAATAATAATAATACATTTTATTTCAAGCGCCTTTCAAAGCTCTCAATGACACTTTACAGTCACAGACAATCATAGATACATTTTTTTTTAAAAATAATAATAGTAAAAATAGTAAACATAGTAAAACATAGTAATAATAGTAGTAATAGTAATAATAGTAATAGCAGTAGTAGCAGTAGCAGTAGTTGTGGTAGTCGTAGTAGTAGTGATAGTAGTAGTGATATTAATAATAATAATATGAGAACGTAAACAAGATCAAACAACCTGTTTGACTTTTAACCGGGCACGTTTCTTAGCCTGATTAGGTGTTCTCTTGCAACTGCAAGAGAAAACCTGTTTTATAATTGACAAACATGTTTTTTTTTTCTTTCTTAAATACAGCATATGTACCTTTTTTTCTTTCGCTATCGGGCTAATTATAGCTAACATCCATCTGTAGCTCATTAATTTTGCTGCATGTGTGTGCGTGCGGGTGCAAATTCTATACATCAATGCAGCTTAATTGCCTCACTGGCTTGTACCACATGCGGAGAAAGAACACGCGCACACGTACGTATAATAATAATAATAATAATAATAATAATAGTAATAATAATAGTAACAGTACGAGTGGTCAGAGTACTAAGAGTGGTAACAGTGGTAACGTATTATTATTATTAACAATGGTAACAATGGTACCAATAGTAATACTAATAATAATAATATATTACGTTTATAAGCGCCTTTCAAAACTCTCAAGGTGACTTTACAGTCACAGGATAACTACGCAAAACATAGCACACTCGCACACTACCAAATACTACTCCTACTACTACTACTACTACTACTACTACTTCTTCTACATCTACATCTACATCCATGCAAATAGTTTGTCAATTGTAATTTTTTGGGGGGCTAAATTGATTTTCATAGTTTTTTGCTAATTTGATATTCATATTTTGTATTATTATTATTATTATTATTAAAGCTAATGGAAGCAATCTGCGTGGCCGCATTTCTATCAGTGCTGCGCTGTCAGGGCCTCCAAGGCCTTCACTGCGGGCCTAAAAATGGCTAATAGATAGCAGATAGCGAGCTAGCTGGATAGCCAGATAGATGGCTGGCTAGATAGCCAGTCAGCTGATGGATGGCTAGCCAGATGGCCAGCTAGCTATCTATTAGCTATCTTTTATCTAGTTAGCTAGCTTTCTATGTATTTGAGTTACTTCCAGGTTGAGTGAACGGTGGCGTGTGTGGCTGCCGCTGCTCACCCACATAAAAACTCATCCTGTGACTGTAAAGTGACCTTGAGAGTTTTGAAAGGCGCTTACAAATCAATTGTATTATTGGATTGGATTGGATGTACCTTTATTCGTCTCGCAATGGAGAAATTTACATTTCACCGCAGAAAAGTTATGAAAAGGAAAGGAAGAAGTAGAAAAACAAAATACAGGAGCTGCTGGAAAGACAGCCACGCTCGCTGCGCCATCTTGAAGTAAACAAAAAACTAAATAATAATAAATTTCATTTCTAAGCGCCTTTCAAAACTCTCAAGGTCACTTTACAGTCACATGATCATTTTTTTCTGCAGGTGAGCAGCGACAGACAGCGTTCACGCAACCCAGAAGTAACTCAAATAGATAGAAAGCTAGCTAGCTAGCTAACAAATAGCTAATAAATAGCCAGCTAGACAGAGAGCTAACTAGTTAGATAGCCATATAGCTAATAAATAGCTAACTGCATGGCTGGCTAGCTAGCCAGATAGCTAATAGATAGCAAATAGATAGCTAGCTAGGTTTGGATTGGATTGGATTGGATTTGCTTTTATTAGTCTCACATTTTTAGCAATTGTACGCGAGTGTTTTTCTTGCCTTTGCAGCCACAATTTGTGCGTACTGCTGTGATGTTCTTAGGATTTCTATCCGTGTGACTTCCATGTAGTGTGTGTGTAGGGGGGGGGGGTCCTGGGTGGAGAGGGGGAGGGAAGGTGATGCAAATATTCTGCATGATGTTCGCACGTCTTTGTCTGCATTGAGCTCAGTCGATATTGTTGCTGCATAAATGGCAGCGCCTGTCTGTCAACTGACATTAGCCGTAATTACCCAAGGAAAAAAAGATAGTGGGCACATTCCCCGGGGGTAAGGGGGTGTTTTTTGGGGGGAGGGGGGATGCTCACGCTCCGAACACAACAACTCGCGTATAAACATCCATACGTTGCATCTTCTTAATTGACTCTTTCGGCGTTGCGTCATCCGTAGTGCGGCTCGGAAAAGCACCTTTTGATGAGTTGGCCAGCCGTCCCGCTGCAGGCGCTTTCTTTTCTCCACGTCATCTTCAAGGTAATGATCGTATGGCGCTTAAATATGCTCGCGCGCTAGGCAGCGGCGCGAGATTTCGCATTACTATTTGAATTCATTTCATCCGTTGCGTGTGCAATCAACTCATTCACTGCCAGACGATGTGCGAAAAATGTGTCCATTCCAGTGCCAGGGTTTTTGTCATTATCACTCAAATTGCAGGACCCACTGAATATTAAGTTTTAGGACTACATATACATTCAATACAGCGTTAGAAAGACTCTGTTCTTTCATTTGAAAAAAAAAGTTATTTCCTAAGTTATATGGGTCTGGAGTTATCTGAGCTTGAAATGGAGGCGGATGTCCAAAATACAATGCAATCCATACATATAGGTTCATATGGCGCTTTTACAACAGCTGATCTTAGAACATTTTCTTTCATCAGAAAGAGTTAATTCCTAAATTATATGGGTCTAGAGTTATATGAGCTTGAAATGGGGGGTGGTGTACAAAATACAATGGAATCCCTACATATTGGTTTATATAGCGCTTTAACTACAGCTGATCGTAGACCCTTTTCTTTCATTAGAAAAAGCAGTTAATTCCTCAGTGATATGGATTGGGAGTTATCTCATCTTGAAATGGGGGCGGCGCTACAAAATTCAATACAATATATACATATTGATTTATATAGCACTTTAACAACAGCTGAAGCTGTAACAAGGCCCTAACATGGACAAAAGGCAAATGCTGCCCCCTTTTGACGGGAAAAAAACATCACCAGAGGTCTGACTAGCGCTTTATCGGCACCCTTCGCAAGAAAAACCAAAAACCCGTATACATTCGGGAATGGCAGCGAATGAGTTAATAGAAGGTGGTGAGAAGGCAATAAATTTCATTTATTAGCACCTTTCAAAACTCTCAATGTCACTTTACACTCATAGGATCAGTTTTTCTGTGGGTGAGCAGCGGCAGCCACAGCCCAGAAATAATTAGCGGTAACAAATAATAAACAACTTAGATCCATCTGTTTCTTAACGAACAGGTGACTCCCTTTCACCAATTCAATGTTTTAAAAAACAGAAAATGACCTGCTTCAAATACTCACTTAGCTAGCTCAATGCTATAAGAACTTAGCGCAAATGATAAACTACGATGACAACTCAGCGATGGTACTATAAAAGTTTCCAAATTGTGAAAAACTCTCGATCCAGAAACCTCGGAACTTATGTAACCGTATCATTGAACGCTTCACAATAAAAAATAGGCTAGCAACTTTAGCGCTAAAATAGCATTCCGTCCAAATCAAAGTGGTTTCGTTTGATGTACCCTTCAAAGACTTCGCTATATGTCGCTCCGGATAATCGGCGGGGGGGGAGGGGGGACCTCCCGATGCTCTCGACAACCAGCCGCCGCCGGTTTGAGCTTCGGACCACCCGGTACTGTCGCATCTCAAGCACAAACAGACGGCGGAGATGACGGATGGTCTTGAAGGGGTGGGGTGAAAAGGCAGAGAGAAAGTGCGAGAAAGGGGCCGGCTGTGAAATACAAATCATTAATGGCCGCCCTGGGAGCAAGGATAAGTAAGGTAGCGCCAAGGAAGACATCCATAATCGTAACGGCTCATTTGTTAGCTTATTGCTGATAAATAGACGCCTGCTGAGAGTCATGCCTGGTGGATCAATCTATTATGGTTCGAAAGAAATATACACGGTGGGGTGCGCTGTTGTTTTTCACAATCCGAGCTATATGGGATACAATTGGAACATATTCTTCAAAAGAAGTTTACATTTTGGCCTGACTAGCTTTAATGCTAATGCCAACACTGACGCTTTTAGACTGTCGTTATCCTCTGCAAAGAACAACTTTCAATTCACAACACTGTAAATGTAAATACGAAATGGGGGTTATACTGCCCCCGATGGCCAACGTGTATACGGCAGCTTACAATACAATACATATTGATACGATCCCCAACACTGTAAATGACAGTCTAGCTAGCTAGTAAGCTAGCTACCTAACTATCTATTTGCTATCTATTAGCTATGTATTAACTATCTATTAGCTGTCTAGCTGGCTCGCTAGATATCTAGCTAGCTATCGTTTAGCTATCTAGATGGCTAGGTAGCTATCTATTAGCGACTGTATCCTATGACTGTAAAGTGACCTTGAGAGTGTTGAAAGGCGCTTATAAATGAAATGTATTATTATTATTATTATTATTATAAATGCAAAATGGCTGTTATACTGCCCCCGGTGGCAGACGTGTATACAGTAGTTTACAAGACAATACATTTACAGCACAGGTAACATCCGACTTACGACCGGATCGGCTTACGACCAACCGTACTTACGACCACGAACTCCAGACCCTATTTTAATTTTTTTAATTCTACGCCTGGTACCGCAACACGCTAGCAGGCCGGCAACCTGTACAACAATTTTGGCCAGCCAGCCAGCATCTCACGCTCGCATAGCAATCGACTGTGTGATGGCAACAGAGTGCGGAGTTTCAATTAGCTTTAATGTAGCAAAAAATATGAAAGTCAAATTAGCAAAAAAAAAATTACAATTGACAAACTATCTGCATGGATGTAGAAGTAGTAGTAGTAGTAGTAGTAGTATTAGTAGTAGTGGTATTTGGTAGTGTGTGAGCGTGCTATGTTTTGCTTGCATATCCTGTGACTATAAAGTGACCTTGAGAGTTTTGAAAGGTGCTTATAAACCTAATAAACAGGTAACATCCGACTTACGACCGGCTCGACTTACGACCACCCGTACTTATGACCACGATCTCCAGATCCCATTTTTAACATTTTAAGAGGGGGAGTTTGCGAGTCATTTAGCCTCCGACTCTCTATTCAACATTTTGCATTGATTTCGACTTACGACCATTTTGACTTACGACCGTTTGGTCGGAAGGGAACTCGGTCGTAGGTCGGATGTTACCTGTTACCTAGTTTGTAAAAATATTTTTAAAAATTAAACAAAATGTTATTTGTCGCTCCTTTTAAACAAATCGTTGTCCGGGTTTTAAAACCTGGCGCCGCATAACTCAAAGTGATCTGAGTGATGTCTTGCAGCGCTACGCAGAAAACAAGCGCACCACGACATCAACTCACCCGCGTATTCTCATCAAGTATGATTCTGGGTCTTTCCTAGAACTGAGTGAAGGGGGGGGGTGAAGTGGAGGGAGCGGGGGGGGGTGTCGTCGAACCAAAAAAAAAAAAAGCAGCGGCCATCTTTAATTTAAAGTCACGCGTATTATTAATGCAAACATCTCAGCGGAAAAGCGACTCCTTTTGAATTATTCGGCTTTTTATTCTTCGCTAAAACGACAAACTCACTCTAGGATCGCAGCTTTTTTTTTCCCCCCATCGTGGAAAATGCTCGAATAGCCTCTTTTTAATGTTTGGAACGGTGTCCGAAAGCCAAATGGCAAAAACAAATATACATGCTCCGGTTGGTTATTACATTATTGATTAGCTTAGTTATTGAACGATGAACAATCTCTTCCAGCCAAAACGGCATCGATTTTTCTATTTTTTTCTCGTCTTTTTTTTCCGGGCAGCTCGAACATAAAGCAGATTAATTCCATTCCATTAATTTCTATTCACTGGCTTTACCCCATCCCCCCGTTTTTTTCTTCTTGGGTGCTGGTCTCGTTTTCTTTTCATCCCATTTGCTCACAATAATGTGTTGCGACCACCTTTCAGCAAAGCACGGCTTATCCGCAAATTCTTTTTTCTGCCATAACTTTCCCATTGCCTTTGTTGGATTTCAAAAAAAAAAGTTTCATTTCAAGGCGCTGTGGTTTCCTGCTATCTTTTCTCCACCAGGAGAAAGAAAAAGAAAAGCACCGCTTTGTTGTGACTTGAGGGCGGGCGCCTCGAATGGCATGCCGCAATAGCGCGAGTGATGATAACCGAACGCTAAAAGCGCTGCTGGTGAATCCGACGTAATTAGTATCTTGACGCCGGCGTTGTTTAGTTACATATCTGACGCGCTCCATGTTGACTTCCCCGAGTGCCGTGTTTTTCCCTTTGAACTCATTTAAAACCAGACGTGTGCAGAAATGTGTCCACTCCACTGCCAGGGTTTTTGTCATTGTCACTCGAATTGCAGAACCCACAGAATATTTAGTTTTAGGACTACATAAATATTCAATGCAGCGTAAGAAACCTTCGATTCTCTTATTTCATTCGAAAACAAAGTTAATTCCTAAGTTTTATGGGTCTGGAGTTATCTGAGCTTGAAATGGGGGTGACTGTAGAAAATACATTATATTGGTTTATATAGCACTTTGTGATAGAACGTTTTCACTTTGTTCCAGCTTTCTATCTATATGAGTTACTTACGGGTTGAGTGAACGCTGGCGCGTATGGCTACCGCTTCTCACCCGCAGAAAAAAACTTAACCTGTGACTGTAAAGTGACCTTGAGTTTTGAAAGGCGCTTAGAAATGAAATTTATTCTTATTATTAGCTATAGCGCTATATTAACAACAGCTAAACCTGGAACAAACGCTAACATGGAAAAAGGAAAATGCTGCCCCTTTGTGGAAGGGAAAAACATTGCCAGAGGTCTGACCAGCGCTTTATCGTCACCCCTCGCAGGCAAAACCAAAATCCAACAAACATTCAGTACAGCGTAAGAAATCTTATTTCACCAGAAAAAAAAATGTTAATTCCTAAGTTATATGGGTCTGGAGTTATCTGAGCTTGAAATGGGGGCAGATGTACAGAATACAATGCAATACATACATATTGGTTTATATGGAGGTTTTACAACAGCTGAAGCTGGAACAAAGCGCTAACATGGAAAAACTGTAAATGCTGCCCCTTTGTGGAAGGGAAAAACATTGCCAGAGGTCTGACCAGCGCTTTATCGGCAACCAAGCATGAAAAACAAAACCTGAAAAAATTCGGGAAGGGCGCTCTATGTCATATTTTCTAGACCCGAATAAATTCGTGAATGAGTTAAGGGCGTTTGGCCCACTTTCCAGAATGTGTTCCTCCATCTCACCGATGACATGACAAAATCCCATCCGCGAATCGTCACCGTCGCATAATATCGTCCTTTCGTGTTGCCGTTCACCGCCTGCATCATCGCAGCGCAGAGCATGGCGGTCATAATGGCCTTTTATTGACTCTTCATTTCCGCCCCGGATCTTCCCCTAGTTGTCCCCGGGGGCTCTTTGCCCTATTTTCCCTTCAATTGTCATTACACTTTGTGCAATCTCATTGCGCTCGATTGCCGCCTTGTTTAAGATGGATAGATATTCAAATAACAGAAACTCCCGGGGGAGCGATGACGTGACATTCTTCCGCGATTATCTGCTGTCTCATACCGCACATGCTAATTTGGATGCGATGCCCGTTTCTTTTTTTGTCGGGAAAGGCCAAGTATGAGGTGGTATGGGCACACAATGGGCCTCAGCAAGCATGTCCTGGTGCAAGCCCAGCAGGGATCAATACAACAAAAGGTCAACGCTACTGTAAACGGAGCGAACAATTGGAGATCGGCGTCCCCTCTTTTGTGTTCCGTCGATAAATCCGAGCCAAATCTGTCTTAGAAATGAAGTCTTCCGATTTCAAAAGTTCAACGGCGTCAGAAGGTCAACTTGAAATATGTTTTCCAACTCTTGTTGGAGAACATCTGCTCTGTGGATCTCCATCACCAAAATCGTGCTGAAAAGATCTATAATGCCTTCTTTCTGCGTATAGCATCCTTCTGGCGGCGTGGCGGCGTGCCGGCTCGCGATGAAGCGCGTCCATCTGCTAACGGAGTCTGGCCGCAATCCGCCGTCAGATGGCGCATCTGATGTGGGCGTTTGCATCACAAAGTCTTTCGGCTCCAGCGATTTCTCTTATCCAAACGCTAGTCGGGCACTTTTAACTCATTCACTGCCAGATGATGTGCAAAAATGTGTCCAATCCAGTGCCAGGGTTTTTGTCATTGTCACTCAAATTCCAGCACCCACGGAATATTGAGTTTTAGGACTACATAAGCATTCAATACAGCGTTAGAAACCCTGGTATCCCTTCTTTCATGTGAAAAAAAAAGAGTTAATTCCTAAGTTGTATAGGTCTGGAGTTATCTGAGCTTGAAATGGGTGCAGATGTGCAAAATACAATACATATTGGTTTATACAGTGTTGTAACAACAGCTGAAACTGGAACAAAGCGCTAACATGGAAAAAAGGCAAATGCTGGCCCCTACCAGAGGTCTGACCAGTGATTTACCGGCACCGCTTCGCAAGAAAAACCAAAACCCGAACAAATTTGGGAATGTCACACTTTTCAATTAATAATTTCGGGAATGGCAGCGGATTAGTTAAAATACCCAACGGGCGATAGCAAAGTGAAGAGCATGAATTTGGACTAGTTAGCTTCCAGATTTATCTACGTAGGAGCGGGTAACAAGATGGCGGTCAAGGCCAAAAGATACTTAGCAGCATTGGTCATATTGAGGCACCGATTTGACATTACAAGATGGTGGAAATTACAAGATGGCGGTCACGGCAAAAATATTTAGCAGCATTGGTTATGTTGATGCACAGACTTGAAATTACCAACACGACTGATTATCTTATCGGCGTCTAACCAACCCGAAATGGAAAAACAACCCATGATTGATGATCGCGGAATGTCACGAGTGAGGTCACCCGGATTACTAATTGAGTCTTTATTTTAAAATCGACTGCAACGGGGGAGGGGGGGGGGTTAACATTTGCCAGGCAACATCACGCAGCGTTCAAAAGTCATATTCCAACAACTCAATCACCTCGATCGAAAGTGTCTCCTATGATGAAGGGGGGCGGGATCTGGATGTCTGGCTCTTATTCCGTTACAGCAAAAACTTTGCTTCCGCTTATCTTCCAAATGAGATTTGGATTGATTAAACGCCAGTGTCGCGATTCGGTATCATCGAGTTTGACCCATGTGATGCATCCTCCTATGGAATCTTGTCAGAGATATTTGGTCGGACACTGTGAACAAAGGCACACAGAAAGAACACAGGAAGATTATAAAGTGATACCTTGGCTTACGAACTTAATTGGTTCCCAGATGGTGAAAAGTGTGTATCCCAAAAGTTAATTTCCCATAGGAGACCATTAAAATGAGAGTAATCCGTTCCCAGGTCCCCTTAAAACATAATTTTCTAATTTTCTAAGCCTTAAAACTACGCATAATATACTTTATTTTATGTATAATAAATGTGCTATGGTGTTATAATTAAAGAAATAAACTGTACTGTATAATAAAGTAGTTTTATTTGCCTTTGTGATGGTGGTTGATGGCTTGATGGAATGGAGTGGCCGGTTTCCTCAGCATTAAACACTTGATGAGGAACGCAGCCTTCTTCTTTCACCTTCTTGAGGAATGATCCCTTGTAGGTGCTTTCTCTGTGACTATTTTACCTTGTTCCTCATCAAGTGTACAGATGGCTTGTGCGGGTTATTTGTGGAGCCCGATTGATGGGAATTTTAACCTTGCAGTGTACACTCAGCCTTTGAACTATCAAAGTTGAAACTCTCTCACTGTCGTCTGCCTGTCTCTTTAATGTTTAAACCACCTCGCCTCACTGCTGCGTTCTTGACCAATCACGTGGCTTTAACCGACGACTGGGGACGGGGAATAGAGGACCAAAACAAGCCGGCTACCATTTTCTTGTCAGGAGAATGGGCTCGTTCGCGAACGACACATCACTCATTGTGGCAGCTCCGTGTGTATCCTGAAAAATAGTTTGTATGCCAAGATAAAATGTTCATAAATTTCATGTTCGTAAACTGAAAAGTTCGTAAGCCAACGGGTTCGTAAACCGAGGTCTCACTGCACTGTATTTTACTGCCGGCAGCCATTCATGACCGACGCCAAACTTCTGCAGCCCTCTGGCAATCTATTTATTGAAAGTAATATGCAAATTTCAATGAAACATTAGTAAAACATAGTCTTCTTGATTTAAAAACCACGTCCCTGGATGTCCCAAGCACCAACAACTACAGTAAAGTCTCGTTATATCGATATCGGATATATCGATAGTCCCGGTTATATCGATACTATTTCTATGCACGCACGGAGAAAATTACATGCAAACAGGGTCGGATATATCGATAGTCCCGGTTATATCGATATTTTTTCGGACTCCCTTGAATATCGATATAACGAGACTTTACTGTATAAACAAGAGAACGTAGACATTTTTACCAAGTCCTAAATGAGTCCAAGGCCAGATCCTCACAGGCTGTGTCTGTTCACCTCAGATAGACCCTAGATTTTCCCAGAGTATTCACGTTTGCGACTGAGCGACAAAATAGAAATGGAAAGGAAGCTAGCTGATAGATAGCGGGAAGAACTGGGGGAATGACGGCAGGTGTGAAATGGAAAAAGCGAGAGACCGCCCCGTTATCAGACCAAATGTCTCCGTCTGGCTCTGCAAAGACATCATTAAGGAAACCTGAGGTCCTCTGGGTTGTCTCCCAACCAACCTGCCGCTCAATTTGGCTAATTTAGCTCCCTTCCGAGATCGCGTTGAAGGGGAAGGTGGTAACTGCTTGACCCGCCACGGCAAAGAGTCAAAAAGTCCCGTGGAAATGGTACGGACGGCTGAGAGACTCGCGGCCGGTCAATAGGCGGGGTGAGGCGACGCTGACGATGATGCGAGGAGATGTCGGCTCTTGAAAGGGGCTTGTTTAGGTATGCAGGGGGAAAAGGCGGACTGCCTGGGAGTGGATGTGATGGGAAGGAAATGAAAAATTGAATAGGAACCTCTCCCTTGGGAAGGTTGGGGAGAGGCGGGGAGGGACATAAACGAGTGACCACAGCCTGGAGGAAGGTTTGCTATGTGGCATGGTTGACGACAACATGCACATGTTTGACTTGTGTTTCCGCGGCGGGGATGGGAATAGCGACACCAGGCTATAAATGTCTTGGCGCGACTCTTGTTTATATCGATAAAACCATCATAATTAGCCAAGAATAAAATCAATAACTATTCAATAGATTTAGTTTGTCATTCGCTCGAAAAATGTGACAAATTTGTTCTGGTTTTGGTTTTTCTTGCAGATCTGCACGTTTACATGTGTACTGGCTTCTTCCTGTCCTTTAGCGAACCGATTGCTAAAGCTAGCGCCACATTCCGTCCAACCCTGAATGTCCTCTTTAACTCATTCACTGCCATTCCTGAATTTATTCGGGAATTGAAAATATGACGTAGAGCGCCATTCACGAATTTGTTCGGGTTTTGTTTTTTTCTTGATTAGGTGCCGATAAAGCGCTGGTCAGACCTCTGGCAATGTTTTTCCCTTCAATGAAGGGCCAGCATTTGCTTTTTGTCCATGTTAGCGCTTTGTTACAGATTTAGCTGTTGTTCGAGCGCTATATAAATCAATATTTTGTGTTGTTTTTTGTACATCTGCCCCCATTTCAAGCTCAGATAGGTCCAACCCATATAATTTAGGAATTAACTTTTTTTCTGATAAAATAAGAGAGTCTAAGGTTTCTAACGCTGAATTGAATGTTTATGTAGTCCTAAAACTCAATATTCTGTGGGTTCTGAAATTTGTATTGTATTTTCTATAGCTGCCCTCATTTCAAGCCCAGATAACTCCATCCCCAAATAACTTAGGAATTAACTTTTTCTGATTAAAAAAGAGAGTCAAAAGTTTTTTTTCCGCTGCATTGAATGTTCATTTCGTTATAAAAGTCAATAAAAAAAAATCTTTCTTTCTTTCTTTCTTTCTTTCTTTCTTTCTTTCTTTCTTTCTTTCTTTCTTTCTTTCTTTCTTTCTTTCTTTCTTTCTTTCTTTCTTTCTTTCTTTCTTTCTTTCTTTCTTTCTTTCTTTCTTTCTTTCGTTTCTTTCTTTCTTTCTTTCTTTCTTTCTTTCTTTCTTTCTTTCTTTCTTTCGTTTCTTTCTTTCTTTCGTTTCTATCTTTTATTTCTAAGCACCTTTCAAAACTCTCAAGGTCACTTTAGTCACAGGATAAGTATTTCTGCGGGTGAGCAGCGGCAGCCACGCGCGCCAGCGTTCACTCAACCCGATAGATAGAAAGCTAGCTAGCTAATAGATAGCCAATAGATAGCTAGATAGATAGGTAGATAGCTATACAGCTATATAGTTAACAGGAAGTAACTCAAATAGATAGAACGCTAGCTAAGAGATAGCGAAGAGATAGCTAGATAGCTTCTTTGTTTCCTTAAATATACATTTGGGAGTAAAAATAAATACAAAAATACCACTAACTCGAATCGAACCATCCGTCGTTGCAAAAAAATGAATCAGACCACGAAACAAACACTGTCCCTACTTGAAGACGACTACGTTATTTTCTGGGGCCGCTTTGCTCCATCCAGCATTGGGTGTCTTCATTTCACGCAGGATATCAAATAGAATCTCAAGACTGTCGAGATATATTCGAGTTTTCCAAACACTCGACGTTGGAAAACTTTGTTTCGGTCGAGATAATGATACAAAATACCCAAAAAAACAAACGTCAAGATTATTTCAAAATGGCCTCAATCAGTTTTGATCCTTCAGATTTTTTTGCGGGCGTCTGGAGGAAGCATCCGTCAAACTTGGGACAACCCGAGTTGGACTACTTAGTCAATTGACAAAAAAGGGGGGGAAGAATATATGACGCCGTGCAGAAGTGATTACCCCGCACTGGTGGGGGCTGAGGGATGAGAGCCCCCGGGCAGCCATTTTATTTTACCAATTGAAGTGTTGCAAATGGAAATGTCAGAGCGGTCGGGAAAACGAATGAATCCGATCAGAGCGATGCCAACTCTCTTATCCAATGCCTGATCAATGGCCGTTGTCGTGATTCATTTATTTATTTATTTGTTGGAGGGGGGGGGGGGGGTATTTTTTGGGGGTTGTTTTTCGCGTCCGTCGCAGCTGTTTGCAATTTTGCCGGTGGAACGCTGACTTGGCGACTGAAGGGAATTGATCCAAAATGGCGGTCGATGCTCCTTATGTTTAGCGGAAAACAATGATTCTTTTGGAATTCGGGTTTGTTTGGGGAATGCGGGTGAGGGGAATCAAAACAAAACCCACAAAAAAATGTACGTTCCTGGCACGTTTCCATTTAGCATCAGATGCACACTGACGCTCCAATTCCCTAATGGCCCAAAAAGCTGTTACGCATCAATTTAGTCAAGTAACTCCCATAACCT
The DNA here is from genome assembly GCF_051943395.1 of Hippocampus bargibanti. Classification (NCBI taxonomy): domain Eukaryota; kingdom Metazoa; phylum Chordata; class Actinopteri; order Syngnathiformes; family Syngnathidae; genus Hippocampus; species Hippocampus bargibanti. The sequence continues at coordinate 5,008,404 of NC_142755.1, forward strand.
TGGAGACATTTTTTATATTCCTTCCTTGAACACATTATTTTCTCCTTTCCACGTCACCGAACTCAACTGGAAATTTCATAGCAAATTACTGACTGGTATGTGCTCGTGCGATGTGGACGCTCTATTTTGATAGGCCAAAAATCATTTCTGGCCACGGTGATCAATATTTCTGACACGTTAGCGGCGGCGTGAATTTAGCACGCGTGTGAGTGTCCTTCGCGGAGTGTCAAATCTCGGAAAATCTACCAAAGAAATTGTGGGAAAAAAAAAACTATTTACGTCCCTCTGGAGTTCAATATAACACGACGTGAACATCGCACGCAACGGATTGTTCCGCTAACAAAACACGCAGCAAATAGATATTTTAATAAATAAATATATAACATCTATCAAAGCGACCCGGGAAAACGCAACAATCGAAGCGTAGGATGGAGTTGAGAGTGAAAGGAGCTCAAGCAGCGACGTAAAAAGACGTTCGTCTCGTGGAGTTAAGACAATTCACCGCGAACGGCAAGTCTCTTAGTTTTTCCGTTTCTTTGATTACCCACACACCGCTCAAGGACCCTTTGCTAGCAACCATTCTCCTCACCTTGTTCATCCCGGCATGTGACTCTTCCTCCATCTGTTCAACTAACTAACTAACTAACTAACTAACTAACTAACTAACTAACTAACTAACTAACTAACTAACTAACTAGCGAGCTATCTATGTAGCTAACTAACTATGCTGCATGCTAAATGCTAACTAAATATGCTGCATGTTTTATTATTTTAAACACCAAAATAATCACATATTTGGTTAGTTAGTTGTCTAGTTAGCTATCTATATAGGTAGCTAGTTAGTTGGTTAGTTAGTTAGCTAAGTAATTTCGGCCATCTAGTTAGCTATCTATATCGCTAGTTAGTTAGTTGGTTAGTTAGTTAGCTAACTAATTAACTAGCTAGATAGATTGCTAACTCGACATCTAACAAAATAAGAGATGTATAATTTGGTTTCTTGCTGCGTGTTTTATTTTAAACGCCCAAATTATCACATATTTAGCGACCTAGCTAGTTAGTTGATTAGCTAACTGACTACAAGTGCTAGAACCAGACGGCAGTCAACATTTAATCCCAGGATAAGTCGGTTTCTTGCTGCATATTTTGTTATTTTAAACACCCAAATTATCACATATGTATCCAGTTAGTTAGATAGTGAGTTGGTTAGTTAGTTAGTTTAGTGCGTTGGGTAGTTAGTTAGGTTAGTTAGTTAGTTAAGTTAATTCTTTTTCTCTGCATGTTTTGTTATTTTAAACACCCAAATTAGCACATATTTAGCTAGCTTGAAGAAGAAGAAGCTAGTTGGTTAGTTGGTTAGCTAACTCGGTTTCTTGCTGCATATTTTGTTATTTTAAACACCCAAATGATCACATATTTAGCTAGCTAGTTAGTTGGTTAGTTGATTAGCTAACACTAATCTACTAATCTAACACTAAGATACCACTTCAAGCTGCATTTGAAGCATTTGAAGCTGTCTTAAAAAGTTTTTTTCCCCCACAATCCTTACTAATGACCTGCCGTCCTTGAAATCTTTAAAAAAAAACTTCCTCGTTAGCATCGTCGCTTCAGAAGCTTGACGACGGATGTCTCGTTGTCCCGCCGCTTTTAGACAGAAAGCATCAATAAAACGCTTCTGCTTGTCATCACGGACGACTTGTAAGTCAGCCATTTTTTTTTAGCTTGGCGCTTTGCTCACTGATCTTCTGAAGAGCGTAGCCTGTCGCTAAAGCTAGCGGGATTATACATGTCGTCAAGAGGGAATCATCTGTTTACGGGTATATCAGCGTTCAAGAGCCACGATCGACATGTATTGCCCGAAAAGACGTCGTCGCAGGATTAGCCGCTAGCTAGCCACCCCGCGGTCTTCGCTTGATAAAAGACATCTGGCAGAAATGAAAGTAGGAGGAAACAGAAGGAATCTATCAAAACTATAATGAAGATCAAACACAAGGACGGTGATTGTAGTTCGCAGGGAAGCGTGTAATGAACTGAAAGCTTGTTTCGTCGCCGCCGCCCGCAAGCTGCGCGCCGCGAGAGCTCATACGGTTTACCTTTCAAAAACCCGCCAGTGGGCCGGCCCGATGATTGATGGCCGGGCGGCGCCATTTGTGTTCATTTGCCGCGTTCCACCACGTTTCAAATCTCGGCGTAAGCACTCCTGTCACTGAGCGAGATTTCTTTTCGGATTGCGACAAATAGCGTCGCTATCTTTTTTCGGATGTATTTTGATTGATGTGCTCACTAAACAGCAGAAAGATGATGCCTGTCAATTGTGTAATGGGACCGAGCGACGATCGCTACAAATCTCCATGTTTACGAAACGTACTGGCTTCTTCCTGTCCTTTAGCGAACCGATTGCTAAAGCTAGCGCCACATTCCGTCCAACCTCGAATGTCCTCTTTAACTCATTCACTGCCATTCAAGAATTTATTCGGGAATTGAAAATATGACGTAGAGCGTCATTCCCGAATTTGGTCGGATTTTGTTTTTTCGTATTTGGGGGCCGATAAAGCGCTGGTCAGACCTCTGGCAAATGTGTTTCCCTCCCACGAGGGGGCAGCATTTGCCTTTTGTCCATGCTAGCTGTCTGGCTATCTGGCTGGCTATCTTTTGGCTATCTCTTAGCTAGCTAGGTGGCTGTATTTTAGCTAGCTGGATGGCTATGTATTGGCTATCTATCTATTAGTTAGTTAGCTCAATTATTTGAGTTCATTTGAGTTATTCCGGGTTGAGTGAACGCTGGCGCGTGTGTGTATTTTGTACATCCGCCCCCATTTCAAGATCAGATAACTCCAGACCCATACACCTTAGGAATTAACCACTTCAAATGAAAGTAGAGAGTCTGAGGTTTCTTACGCTGCATTGAATGTTGATCTAGTCCTAAAGGTCAATATTCTGTGGGTCCTGGAATTCAAGTGACAATGACAATAACCCTGGCACTGGGGTGGGCTTATTTTTTTCACATTGTCTGGCAGTAAAGGAATTAAATATGAGCTAGAAGAAAAATAGGCTACCTTGTTGTGATGACAAAGAATCTCCGGGCGGTTGTTTTCCTGCGTAGCTTTCACGGTCGATTAGCGCCATGCTAAAATGCTAGGTAGCCCAAACCTACTTTTTCACTCGCTAATTCAAAAACTAGTCAACAAGGTTTTCCGAATCAATTATATTATAATCATATATGAGATGTTTTTTTTCTCAGAAAGTACGGGGTGGTTGTCATAGATTCTCCCGCCGATTCACAACATGACTTTAATATGCGATGATGATGAATATCACCCTGCGCGGCACTAATGAGCCTGATGGGTGCAACCGCAGTGCAACCCACAACGGGGCGCGCCGCCGTATATTTTTACGCCGAGTTAGGAGCGACATCCCATCCCCTCATCCCCCCTTTTCCTCATCTTTCCTCCTCATTCATCATGATTTGAGCACAGGCGAGCACGCCGCTCATTAGTCGCCGCATCGATCCGACGCGCGGAGGACGTGAAACAAAGGCGGGTGGGCGCTAAGTATCCTCCCATCGCTAACGGTGCATCGTTGTGGGAGGTAGCGCCGTTGTGGGGGAAGGGGGGGGGGGCTGTATTCATCGATATGCTGATTTATTTGCACGGAGATGCCAAGCAGAAGCCGCTAAAAAAGGCCTCGTTTTCATATACATGTCGACACGTCGCCGGTAATATTTATGCAAAGGTAGACACTTAAAAGGCCCTGGCGAACGCAGGCGCACTCGTGCAAACCCCCGGTGGGTTTTTTTTTTATTTATTTTTTTTTTTTTTTTGATGAGCCCTGACAAATTTGCTGTGACAGACTGTCTCTGCTTTTTCCGGATCTGGATGTTTTGCCGTCAAATATTGCTCAGGCAAGGTGCATGTTGCGCGCTTGAAGAATCCCGTGGCCCACATTTGAAAATGAAATGAAATAAAATGCAATAAAATACACAAATAGGATAGAATAAATGCACAAGTAAAATAAAAAAAATGCACCAATAAATATAAAATAAATACACAAATAAAATAATAAATAAATCTACAAGTTAATAAATAATAATAGATAAATAAATAAAGTAAAATAAAATAAACACACAAATAAAATAATATAAAATAAATAAACAACTATATATCAATATATCCATAAATAAATATAAAATAAATAACTACAAGTAAATAAGTATCTAACTAACTACATACATACATACATACATACATACATACATACATAAAGACATACATACATACATACATAAAGTAAAACAAAATAAAATAAATACATACATAAAGTAACATAATACAAATAAATAAATAAATCAATATGAATAAATGAAATATGAATAAATATATGTATAAATGCATAGAAACAAAATAAAAATACAAATAAATCCATCCACAAGTAAATAAATAAGTGTATAAATAAATACACAAAATGAAAGTAAAATAAAATAAATACACATAAAATAACGTAATCCAAATAAATAAATATGGAAATAAATACACAAATAAATAAATAAATAAATAAATAAATAATAAATGGACAGGCGAATAATAAATAATAAATAAATAAATACATAAATAAATAAATAGATAAATAGGGGGGTGAAATGGCATCAAAACAGAGCAAAAACCCATTCGTCAGGGGCTGTGGTTAGGTAAATGCTTGACTCATACTCAGATGAGATCGACGTGTAAATATACAGCACGTGTTTGAAAATATCTGGCTCCACGAGGCCAATCCATATTTACTGTGCCATGAAAAGCAACGGGGGCTTTGTATTGCAATTCATAGGTCATCTACTTGTTTCTCCCCCTCCCCGTAAAGGACCCTTTCAAGCCGGCAATGGTGTGAGCAGCAGGACTGTAAATGCGTGTTGACATTTCACTTCTCATTTGAACGCGGGCGCCTGTAGCTACACCGGCTGACCCACGAGGAAGTTTGTAACTTTAATAAGCGTATAATTCAAACGCGTATAAAATCGCCCGCGGCGGCTAGAGAGCCGTTTGTGTTTTTTTAAAGCTCTCGCAGCGCTATCAGATTTGAAGTGGCGCCTGGGAAGAAAGAGGAAAAAAAAAAAAAAAGACATTTGTCTAAGAAATTGGGGCCTATGAATAAAACAATTTCATAGATAAGTTATTTGGACTATTAGTTATTCGATATGTAGATAAAGCCCTCCCACAGCCGCTCTTCATCATCCAAATAACGATAATTATTCTTTTTTGGAGGAAGGGGCAAAATGGAAATGGATTAATGCATCGCTCAACTTGTACTTGCAAACTACTCACTCACTAATTATCTAACTAGCTAGCTAGCTAACTAAATATGCTCCGTGTTATATGATCTTAAACACCAAAATCATCACATATTTAATTTGTCAGTTACCTAGCTAGCTAGCCAGCTAGTTATGTACCTAGAGACCTAGCTACATAACTAGCTAACTAACTAAATAACTAGCGAGCTAGCTAACAAAACCACTCACTCACTCACTCACTCGCTCACTAATTAACTAACTAGCTAACTAAATATGATGCATGTTTTATTACTTTAAACACCACAATCATCATCTATTTAGTTAGTCAGTTACCTCGTTAGCTAACCAGCTAGTTAGCTATCTACATAAATACCTAACCAAATACCTAACTATCTAACTAAATAACTAGCTAGCTAACTCACCCACCCACTCACCCAGGTACTCACTCACTCACTCACTCACTCACTCACTCACTCACTCACTCACTCACTCACTCACTCATTAACTAGCTAGCTAACTAAATATGCTGCATGTAACTATCACGTTACATAGTTGCCCAATTGGTTAGTTAGTTAGCTACATAGCTAACTATTTAGTTAGCTAGCTACATAGCTACCTAAGTACCGAAGCACATACCTGCCTAGCTACTAACTAACTACCTAACTAAACTAGCTAGCTAACTAACTAACCAATTGGGCAACTAACTATCTAACGTGATAGCTAATTAACTAGCCAGCTAACTGGTTAGTTTGTTTGTTAGCAAGCTACATAGTTACCTAGCTACTTACCAAACTAGCTAACTACCTAATTAGGTCGTTAGTTAGCTAACTAACTAGCTAGCTATATAACTAAACATGTGATGATTTTGAATAACAAAACATGCAGCAAGAAACTGAATTCTTCTCGGATTAAATGTTGACTGCCGTCTGGTCCTTTTCGTGTGGGATTGAAGTTAAATCCGGAGGGTTTTTTTCTTCTGAATCTAGCTAGCTTTGACTATAAAACCGGAACAAAAATAAGCAGCATTCCATGTCGGCCAAGGTGAATGTCGAGGAATGCACCAGTTTGAGATTGAAGGAGACCATGAAGGCATCTCCTGAACCCTGTCGTTGCTCATTTGAGGGCGTCCGATTCCATGCGTCCGCCGCCGAGGAGTGATCCCGCGTCCTATTTGAACTCCGCCTTTTGTCTTTGACAGATGGCTCGCCTCTAAAATCCGTCGTCCTCCCCCGCCGAAGGCCTGGCCCTGACGTACGAGCGCCGGGCCCCCGTTTGATAAATCCGCCATGTCACTCGGCGCCTGACAGCCATTCATCACGCTTGACTTTGCCGTACCAAATGTTCCGTGTGCCGGATAATTCAGTGGGGCCAATAAAATGGCAGTCTTGGAGCTTTTGAGTGGCCGCCATCAACGCCGCCCCCAACGCACAACTGCTGTGCCTTTCAGACTTGTGTAACATTTTGTCCGTGACTAAGCTCGCCGCCTGGGTTTTTGATTTTTTTTTTTCCTTTTTACCCAGCCAACTAAGTTGTCTGACTTTTTGAGCAACAAAATAGACATTTAGAGAACATTTCATTGGATTAAAAATACATAAATAAGTGGAAAGTGTAGCAACGTCCTACATCAAGTGATATAATAATAATCCATTTCATTTCTAAGCGCCTTTCAAAACTGTCAAGGTCACTTTACAGTCACAGGATCCGTTTTTCTGCGGGTGAGCAGCGGCAGCCACATGCGCCAGCGTTCACTCAACTTGGAAGTAACTCAAATACTATATAAAATGTTAGCTAGCTAACAGATAGCTAATAGATAGCCAGATACATAGCTAGCTAGCTAACCAGATAGCTAATAGATAGCAAATGGATAGCAAATGGATAGCAAATGGATAGCAAATAGATAGCAAGCTAGGTAGCTAGCTAGATAGCAAATAAATAGCAAATGGATAGCAAATAGATAGCCAGCTAGGTATCTATCTAATGTAGATAGCAAATTGATAGCAAATAGATAGCCAGCTAGGCGACTAGCTAGATAGTAAATCGATAGCAAATAGATAGCCATTTAGGAATCTAGCTAGATATCAAATAGATAGCAAATGCATAGCAAATAGAAAGCCAGCCAGGTATCTAGCTAATGTAGATAGCAAATGGATAGCAATTAGATAGATAGATGGATGGATGGATAGCAAATGGATAGCCATCTAGGTAGCTAGCTAGATAGTATTTTTATAGCATAGTTATATCCTCTTTGAGCCCATCAAATTCGAGGCCACGTTTGAATCACTCTCTCTGTCATGACATTGATTGTCCAAATAACGTTTGGACAACAAGATGGGGGTTAAAGAGCAAACGTCGTCAGTTTTGTTTGTAAAAGAAACAATGACATTTATTATTTTCATTGCACGTTGCTTAATAATTCTGCTGTGCCCGTATAATCACATATAGAACAGTTATCATATAAAAATGGCTTTTAACTTTACACCCAAAGCAACAACGAAATTGTTTTTTTTCCAAACATGTTTGCTAAAAATACTGACAGGGTATTGTTCACGTCATACTGGAGAATAGCTCGGGATTCTGCAAGGAGTACAATGTCAACGTTGTCTTTTTTTTGTTGTTTTTTTTTTGTTTTTCAGCTACAGACACGTAGTTGTTTTTCTGTTTTTTTTTTGTTGTTGTTTTTATTTTGTTTTTTTAGGCACTTACCAAGGTAGACCACCCAACTATATTCGTCCGTCGCACAGTGGCCACCTCAGCTTCGTACTTGTTGCAGTCGGACGTATCCACCATGTTGTCGCTATAGTTGAATACAGAACCGCGTGGCGATTCCCCCCCCCCCTCCCACCCCACCCGGCAGTCATTTGGTAGCGCGATCCCACGAAGCTTAATTTGACGCCGCCGTCAAACATAAGCAGCCGCTTGCCTGAATTTCAAGCCAATTATTTTAAACTGCTGCGATACGGAGGATGGGGTGGTGACGTTAACGTAATAGAATAGATAACAATAGTTGCGTGAAAAATTAAGAATGAAATAGAAAAAAGGGTCAAAGGGGTGTGGGGGGGGGTTGTTTCATCAAAAGGCTTGACACCGCAATTCACCGTTTATTTGTCTAGTCTACGAAATCCCTCCCACCCCTTTGTATAGACAGGTGTTATTACTGTTTCGCTAACTCGTCTATGGATGTTTAACAAAGCACAGACGGTATTGCTTGGGACCACACAGACATTTCCACAACTCGGAACAAATTGCACAGTCAGTTACAAGAGCGCTGATCCCTCCGTCTAGCTGTACGAACCGTACTCAAATATGTCTTCCTCCCCCCGAAATCCGATGGAGGGACGCATTGTTTGACGTCGTAGTTCGGAAACCACCCCATCGGCTAAGGTTTCAACTGGGGGAGCGCAGCTAGTAGACGCTGGTCCTTCCCAGTCCGATATTAGTCTTGTCAGAGAGTCCGACCAGGGCTTAGCGACCGACGGCTTTCTCTTGAGAACTGTACGACGTAGTTGTCCAAACCCCTGCCTGTCATCGAGTCCGATTAGCGTAGCTCCTTTAAAAGGCATCGTCGGACACGTTTATGACTGTGGCTTTGACTTCCATGCTGCCGGGCGGCGCCTTTCCCGAAAACCACAGCTGGGTCAAGAAAGCAGGGCGCCCGTTGGCGGTTCCCCCCGGTAACAGCAAAGCTTTGGAGTGGCGCTTCCTTAAATCCCCGTTAAGTTGGTGGATCCGTAGAGACGCATAAATAAGCATACAGCCCGTTGAAATCCCAGCCAGGAGCACGCCGACGGATGCGATTAGCGCCGTGTCCCATTTTTCGCCGTCCTTGGCCGCGAGCGCTAATCCCTTGGTGGTGACATTGACGCATTTGGTGTTGAGCTTGTAGTGGATGCTGCGGACGTCAACGCACACGACGTAGCGAGTGGCGGGGCTGAGATTGGTCAGGTTGTAGGTTTTGACGTCGGAGGGCACCCTGGTGGAGAAGGAAGCGGCCGGATGGTGAGCGTTGGACGGAGCGTACCACTTGATGCTCGGAGCCAGAGTCCCCGGACTCGCCTTCCACCAGACCAGGACGGCGTTTGTCGTCACTGACTTGACCTTGACAACAAGCGAACCGTTTGCAGGTTGGGGGAAATAGCCGTTCACTTCCACCGAAACGGACTTGAGATCAGCTCCGACGAGGTTGTGGGCGACACAGGTGTAAGGGCCGGCTTCTTTTTCAGTCACATCGTAGATATCAAAGGTTCCCTCCGGGTGCATGGAGAACTTGTCGGATACCGTGTTGGGCAGCACTTTATCCCCCGACGGAGTGATCCAGTAGATTTCCGGCTCAGGTTCAGCAAAGGCCCGGCAATGGAGTGACACGGTGCTCCCGCCGCGTACTTTGATGTGTCCCGGCATGCTTTCTGGAGATATGAGTGGCAGACAAATCTCCATCATCTCCCTGAAGTGCACCTGCCGGACATGCTGGCCCTCGTACTCCGGAGGCTCGACGCAGTACAGCGAGTCGGGTTCCATGAAGCGTATGTTGGTCTTGTTCATGTTCATCCAGCGTACTACGCAGTCACAGCGAATGGGGTTGCTGTGCATGCTCACCTCTCTGAGATTCGGCAGCGACTCCACCGTAATTCTGTGGAGGGCACTGAGCGCGTTGCTGTTGAGCATCAGTGTCTCCAGTCGCGGCAGTTTGTAGAAAGCGTTGGGGTGGATGTAGGAGAGTCTGGGGTTGTTGGTGGCTTCTATTTTGGTCAGCTCAGGCAGATTATTGAGGGCGAAGCTATCGATAGAGATGAGCTCAGGCATGCTATTAATCCCGAGCTCTTTCAAATGGAGCATGTCCACAAAATCCCCTCTCTGTATCCTCGCAATCGGGTTTTTATTGAGGTCTAAAAACTTGAGGTTTTTGGCATTTCTCAGGGCGGAATGCGGCACCTCGGGGAAAGTGTTATCGTAGAAGGAGATGCTCTCCAAGCTATCGAGGCCGATCAAGGCCTTGTCGGGGAGCTGTGATAGGTTCATTCTGGTGAGGACGAGACTGCGCAGGCTGATGAGCGGTTGGAAATTCATCTCGTGGATAGAAAGCACGGGATTCTCTCCAATCATGAGAATCTCCAGATTCGGCATGGGCCGGAACCACTCACTGCGGATGACTTTCAGCTTGTTGGAGTTGAGGTGGAGTCGCAAAAGCTTGCCGAGACCCTGGAAGGCCATTTGGCAAATGGAAGAAATGAGGTTGTGGTTTAGGTAGAGCTCTTGTAAGTTGGTCAGGTCCGCCAGACTTTGGTCGGGGAGCTCCTCTATCCGGTTCTCCTCCATATGCAGGGATAGAAGCTGAGGCAGGATCCCGAGATGGACATCTCCCATGAACGAGATGTTGTTTTGCGACAAATCAATCTCAGTGACGTTGGCCAGGTAATCCAAAGGTTTGTCTATTCCCGCAACATTGTTTGTTTGTAGCAGTAGAACTTGCGTACCCGCCGGTAGTTTCTCCGGCAGGTGAAATAGTCCCAGATCGTTACAATCGACAGTCTGCGCCTCCATGTACGCGGAACTGGGAGAGAACCAGGGTCTGTTCTCGCATGTGCAGAGTTTGGGACAGTCTGGCCTTTTGTCAGCGGCCACGACAAAAGAGGCCACAGCCAAGCTGACAAAGAGACAATCTACAAACGACACGTCCTTCATTTTGGTCTCCCGTCGGAAATTGGTCCTTGTTAATTATGTATTCTTAGCTGTTCACCAGTGATGAATAATTTGTTGCATCTGCTGAGGTGAATGACTCACCAGCCCTGCCACCTCCACATTGCACTGCAGTAGGGCTCCCAACTCTCAAGAGTCTCGCCTTGTTGTTGTTGTTGTTGTTGTTGTCGTCTTGCTGTGTGATTGCCCTTGGAGGCAATTACTAATCACTCAAAGTCAGGGTGCGGGGCCAAGACTGCAGTCAGGTAGAGCGCAGGAATCGGGAGGGTGTGCGGGAACTGAGACTTGGCACATTCGCCGGCATCGGTAAAGTCTCCTCCCCTCCTTCTTCTGTTCAGAAAGGCAGACATCCCCGATGATTGTCGTCCATAGCCCGGTCTATTCCGACCTGTAAGAGACAAATGAGTCATGAATCACGGCCCTGATGCCAAGTAACACGCAACGGCGAAGGATTCGGACGTGTTGACATTTATTATAGGCGTCGTGATACATGTTGACATTTATACAGAAACGGCGGACGCTGAGCTGCGGTTTTAAAAAATGCTTGACCTTGCAGGCACGCTTTTTTCAAAATGGCATTTGTTGTGATTATTGGTTAAAACAGAGGCTTTATCAAGATTCCGAACTTCCGGGCATCTTGTGGCTTAAGGATTAGCCACATGGCAAGCTGCTTCAGGTCACTGGAAAATGTCAGTCACCATAGCAACTGGTTGACAAGCAGCCGCGAGGAACTCCCGTTTTCAAGATGGCACTTGAAGATGACTTTATGATTGATGTGCTTGCAAATCATCATCGGTGGTAAACAAGGATCGTTTAAATTGTGTTTGCCGAAATCAACGTCATCCTACGACAACCTGGCGCTCAAGACGTTTAAATTTGACTCCGAACCCCATCCTGTTGTTATTATTATTCAAGTCCTGATGACTTATATTATAACTATGACCTACTCCCGCATCTCCGGTTCTCATTTTCGGCGTGACATTTATAAATGCCTCTTAATGAAGCGATGACTTTCGATGGTGCTTGTGATATTTTTGGGCCTGCGAGGGCAAATAGAATGAAGATGAAGTGTGACAACGGCCCAGCAAGCGAGAACAAGAATAGAGAAATGCTTTCATTTCATCACCCTCGCCGTTTCCAACCTCGGAACAATGAAAATAGATGAACAAATAGCCACGGGCGTTGCAGAAATGCCGTCGGTTGCTTGGCCTGTAAAGCTGCCTCTGGGTTTCGTTAGTCTACCTTTTGCTCCAGCGGCGCCTGGAGACTCGCCGGGAAAACGTAGAGATGGGTTTCCTGATACGAAAATCTCCATACGCTTCAACGTGGACTTGAGTGATCCTCGCCTGGGACTGCCCGCCCAATACCTCGCTAGTGTTTTGTGACTGTTCTAGAAAGGTAATCGTTAGCCTTTTTTGTTTAACGTTCAGCGTTATCTCGCCCGCATTGATTAAATGTATGTTGGGATTAGGACGGCTTAATTTACAATTTACAAGCCGGTGTGTCTTGCTAACACAATTCCTTGGTAAGAAATGAGAGTAAGTTTTTCCCCTTATGATCATCAACAAAATGTTCATGACTGACTTGATGAACTATCCAAACGGCATCCCGAATAGCGTCAAGTGTGTAGCGGTCGTATTGACGTCGTGAACGTCTGTCTGAAATCACGTGGTTGACGTTTGATTGGCGCTCATTGGCAAAAGCCAGCTTCGGGCTACTTTCAGTGTCCACGTCAACTTGTCAGAGATGTTGGATCGGACACTGTGAACCAAGGCTCCAACAGAACGTTAAGCGGTTGTCCTTTCTATGAAACAATATATTTGTAACCTGGCTAATCACCACTTCCTGTGAAGGAGTTTACCAAATCCAAAATTAGTCCAAGGCCAGATTTCCGACATGAAGATGACAGTTTAACAGGCTGTGTGTGTTCACCTCAGATTGATCCCAGATTTTCTGTGCTTCCATTGTGGGCCTAGTGTTTGGCGGCCAACCTTGAAACTTTTAATAATAATAATAATAATAACAATAATAATAATAATACATTTCCTTTATAAGCACCTTTCAAAACTCTCAATATCACTTTTTTTCTGTGGGTGAGCAGTCGCAGCCACACGCGCCATCGTTCACTCAGCCCCGAATACCTCAAATAGATAGAAAGCTAGCTAGCTAGTTAATAGATAGCTAGCTAGACAGCTAGCTAATAGATAGCTAGATAGATAGTTAGCTAATGGAAAGTTATCTAGATAGCCAGCTAGTTATCTAAATAGCGAATAGACAGCAAATAGCTAGCTAGCTAGATAGCCAGCTAGATTTGTACAATGATGGTTTTTGATTTCCCTCCCTGGTTGGGATTTTTTTTTAGTAGATGAACTCCCCAGGGACGGTTTGGTTTGGGGTTGGTTTTAAATATGATAACTTCTATCTATTTTCTATCACAACTACATTCTCCATGTCGATAAATTGTTCCAGGAAATTTCAACTAGCCTGTATTTAGTGTAAGAAGATTACAACCCAAGTTTCAGACCGTTGACTTGAGCTAAAGGGGGGAGCGTTACATCACCAACAGCTGGTGGTTCTCGCCGAGAAGTGGCTGAAACGGCTTGACGCAAATTAGGCTCTGACATTTGCGCGGCGGCCCACGGCGGTCCTTTGCAAGTCAGTCTAAGGTGTTCGCTCATGGAGCTAACGCGAGCTCCCGAGTGTCCAAAGAGGAACAGCAAAGGAGTCATTCATGCGTCTCCGTGTCCCCGCGGTGCACGTTTTGTGGGTATGTGTGTATGTGTGGCTCTGTGTGTGTCTGTTTTGCTATTTCAATGCTACCCAGGCACATGTTTAATTTGGCGTTCCTGACATATGCGCCATTTGTACATCGTTTACGCTGGCATTTGCAGTTCTGTCGTGCTAATCATGATAAACCGGAATCGGCATGAGTTTTCATCACAGTTCAAGGTGAAAAGCTTTTTTTCATTCGGCTCTTGGCAGCGCTTCGCGCTTACTTTCCCACCGGGCCCGCGTCCATTATGCGCCGAGGCTGTTCCGGACAGTAATGGCACAAATACAGTTTGATTGGAGCCCGGTGAGATATGACCGGTTGAAATTAATGCATGTGCGCGTACCCCGGGGGCGCCAAGCTTTGGTCCGGGTGGCTCGGCGGCATTAATTCAGGCCTGCTGGCTGACTCGAGTCGGCCATGTCACCCCGACGACCGGGTCCGAGTGTTTGTTTTAATGCTGTTTATTGAAAAGGGGCTGTAAATCTTCCCTTGGATGGGATCGAGTGGAGCAAAGACATAAAGATGATTGCTTTGCCGGAGGTTGGATGTTTGTCGACGCAGCGCTCGGTTACGGGGGTGACCTACAGTTCCCGTTAGAAAATCTTCACGTTGGGTTTTGCGGCAAGCATTCGGGACCAAGGCGATAAGGCTTTGCACCGGTTTAGTTTTGAACACCAGATTGCGTCTTAAAGGACAACCGACACCATTTTTTTGCTAACTGACATAAGAAAACGTTTTATAGCATCTAAAATACCCAAAACACACAGGCTGACATTTTTAGTCAAATGCAAAACACCAATAAAAATGACTTAAAGTGTCCCAAAACTGCCACAAAAAGAGCTCGAAAACTGGGGAGATTCAGTCCCGCCCCCTTGTTCGTGACGTCACGCCAGGATACTCCTTCACAAACTGCCTTGCTCCGGAATCAAAACAATGGCTTCAGAGAGTTCAGATTCGGAGAAGATGCTTTCTTGTTACTCATTCAGTTATGAATATGATTCAAATAGTTCTGAAGAGGAAAGCATGAATGTTTGCAATCGATTAAAGAAGTCCTTCCATATCAATTCGAGCCGTCTGGACTCCAATGTAGCGTCCCAGAAAATGCACAAGATGGCGCACAAGCTCCGTTGGAAATGGGCTGATTTGTCTGCTGGGAATTTGTGTCAACTCGTATCAAATCGTAGTCTTGGTGCAACACACAACAATTCACCATCGCATTATTTGTGTTTTCCTTCTAATTTTGCCATCAACACAGATCAACCTGAAGTTTTCAGACCAAACAAAGTCCCCAAAATGCATTGTGTGTCGCTTTCTTGGTCAGGGGCACCAACTCAAAAACAAGACTTCCTGAATCTAGAAGTCATTTGCAGTGATTTTATAAATTATGGACGCAACTTGTATGGAGGTGTCGGTTGTCCTTTAAAAATCCGAAACAGCTCCGATCCTTTTCTGCTAGTCGGGCAAGGTAAAGTTTACATTTGGAGTCACCGCCACTTGCGGTGGGACGCCGGCTTGACATAACCAAACGACTTCCGATAGTCTGCTTAAGCCCCTCGGCAGACGAGCTACATCGGCGAGGCTTTACTGTCGCTCCCTTTGCCCTTCACCTCATTGATTTACTTTGATACTTTTACCGAGGTAAGAAGGAAGTCCATTAACGAAAACCTTCTTTGCGGCATGTTTGCATAATGAAGCAAACGCCGTTCTTCCGCGCATCCGTGCTCGCGGGGGCCAACGGCGACTTGGTCGTTAATGCAAAAATCAATGTTCCAAATTAACCACAGGACCCCGTTTTCTTTTTTCCGCCCTTCCCTGGACATGACTCGCCCTTGGGCTCAAAGCGGCCAAGCGCGTAGGCGACGCTATCGAGCTGCTATTACGCCACGCCGCATTAATTGACGACGCACAGACGGGAACACGTATAGCCTCGCTTATCTAACGCCGGCTTCATAGCGGCGTCGGTTTTCCTTCTAATTCTGCTGAGTCTCCGAGCCAAGACCAGCAGGCTGGCAGGAGACTCAACTCCCTCCCAGCCCTTGCCCCCCTGCCCCTTCCCACTGCCACACTCACCAAACTCTGAGTACACACTGTACTCTGAGCCGGAACTCTATTTTCTTCAGGGTTCTTTTCTGCAAGACCTCACTTCGACTTTTGTTGTTTTGTTTTTGATTTACTACACTATATCACTTTACATACGACACTACCTCACTTTACATACGTCACTCCCTCACTTCACATACAACACTACCTCATTGTACATACAACACTGCCTCACTTTACATACGACACTAACTCAGGTTACATACGTCACTACCTCACTTTACATACGACACTAACTCAGGTTACATACGTCACTACCTCACTTTACATACGTCACTACCTCACTTTACATACGACACTACCTCACTTTACATACGACAGTAATTCACTTTACATACGACACTAATTCACTTTACATATGACACTACCTCACTTTACATACGTCACTACCTCACTTTACATACGTCACTACCTCACTTTACATACGACACCACTTCACTTTACGTCACTACGTCACTTTACATACTACCTCACATTTACATACGTCACTACCTCACTTTACATACGACACTACCTCACTTTACATACGTCACTACCTCACTTTACATACGTCACTACCTCACTTTACATACGACACCACTTCATTTTACGTCACTACGTCACTTTACATACTACCTCACATTACATACATACGACACTATCTCACTTTACATACGACACTACTTCACTTTACGTCACTACGTCACTTTACATACTACCTCACATTACATACATACGACACTATCTCACTTTACATACGACACTACTTCACTTTACGTCACTACCTCACTTTACTTTACGTCACTACCTCACTTTACATCACTACCTCACTTTATATATAGCACTACCTCACTTTACATACGACACTACCTCACTTTACATACTACCTACCTCTACATACGACACTACCTCACTTTACATATGTCACTAACTCACTTTACATACGACACTACCTCACTTTACATACTACCTACCTCACTTTACATACGACACTACCTCACTTTACGTTCAGAAATTACATGTATTGTCTGTTGTCAATTGTATGTCTTATTTTATCCGCATTATGCCTTGCACGCTGGGTCCGAGTGGACATTAATTTCATCTATGCTGTATGTCATCCATATTAGCATATTTGACAATAAAGCTGATTTTGACTTTTAATTCACCCCGCGCCACTTCTTCACAACCCGAACCGAGGTATCCACCTTCGGGCTGCCGCGGATGAGGTCAAAGGGCATAGCGAGCAATCCAACCATCATTTGCACGGCGGCGCGATCGCTTTCAGTCTCGACAAAAGAAGAAAAATGTGCATAATGTCTCGTGTATTGCCGCGAGCCAGGATGAAAGGAAGGAGGGACTGCACAGGGGGGGGTGGGAATGGCGCCACTGGCGTATCCCTCAAAGCCAGAGCTAAATTGAATCAGCAGGTGCAAATGTGGCAAGTGTGCTGCCTCGACGAGATGCGCCGCTATCTGGATTCATATGAATAATAGATGGAAGGTCAAGAGGCCATGAGCTCATAGGAGGGGGCGGTAGGGATGTAGGGGGGGGGGGGGGGTTCCCACGGCTGTCGGAATTACACGCCACAGAAATGCATTTATGGCAAGTTGTGGGGGGGGGGGCTATTCATGACCTCGTACGGAATTCAAATTGGGACTAGCGATATGCGACACGGATTTCTCAGAGTAGCCGGATAGGCTGTATGTCGCCGTTTTGAGCGGAAAACTCTTTGATGCTCGTCTTCATTCATGTTTGGCGATGGAATGAATCTACGTAAAAATATAACTTGTGTGATACTCACAAAAAAACGGGATATGGATGCTAAATATTGTCATATCAAGAATATTGGATTGGATTAGCCTTTTGTAGTCTCACAGCGGAGAAATTGACATTTCACAGCGGCAAAGTGATGAAAGGAAAGAAAGAAGTAGAAAAAGAAAATACAGGAGCTCCTGTATCTTGAAGTCAAAAGAACAATCTTAAGCACTTTCTGCACCCTCATTATTGTATGATGCAGTTCTAGATGAAAGGGGAGAGGATCAAAACCTCCTTTTCACCAATGGATCAGGGGCGTCATGGTGCAATGTGCACGTCTGCTACAAGCTACATGTTTAAAGTAAACACGAAGTTGTAGCATCCGTTGACGAAAAGAGATTGTCTCACACCTCCTGTCCCAGGTATTGTAAATCCGCTTCATTTCCAAGCGGCGGCCAGTTCCACATACATTAATATTATTATCATTTTTTTGTGTTATTTTACATTCAAACGAATAAACATATTTGGATTGCTAATGCGAAGTTTCCTTCAAAAATGTGCCTCTCTAATATAATAATAATAATAATAATAATAAATCAAAATTCATTTTAGGATACGTTTTTTTCCATAAACCGTAAACATAGTCTAGCTTTCTATCTATTTGACTAACTTGCAGGGTGAGTGAACGCTGGCTTGCTATCTATTAGCTATATAGCTAGCGACCTTGCTATTTGAGTCAGTAATTATATTATGTAGCTATCTAGCTGTCTATTGGCTATCTATCTAGCTTGCTATCGATTAGCTATATAGCTATCTACCTAGCTATTTGAGTCGGGAAACATATTAGCTATCTAGCTTGCTATCTATTAGCTATATAGCTAGCGTCCTAGCTATTTGAGTCAGGAAACATTTTAGCTGGCTATTTATTCGCTATCTATCTAGCTTGCTATCTATTAGCTATATAGCTATCTATTGGCCATCTATCTATCTAGCTTGCTATCGATTAGCTATATAGCTATCTACCTAGCTATTTGAGTCGGGAAACATATTAGCTATCTATCTAGCTTGCTATCTATTAGCTATATAGCTATATATTTTACCGTAAAACGGTGTTTGTCATGTCACGGCCGCCCATTTCGCTTTCCGCCGCCACGATGCCGATTTTATCCCCCCCGAACCTTTCCCGCGCGGCGTTCTGCTTGGAGATGCAAAAGTAAATTGCAAATGTCACGTGACACAAAAGCGCCGTCAAATGTCATTGTGACCTTTCAGATCTGCTCTCATAAAAAGCCGCGGTGACACAAATCTTTTTTGTATTTGCTTTGTGAGCTTTTTTTTTTTTGTCGGTTTTACCTCTACTCTCACAATCCCTCCATGTTTTTTTGTGTTTGCACTTTCTTCGTTTTTGGATGCGTTTATTTCCAAACGCGTCCGCTCGCTACAGGAGCGCCGACGCCGCCATATTGGAATGATGTAAACATGCCATTAGTTTGTCATAAAATCCCGCGTCATTGTGTTACTCCTAAAGTCAGAGAAAATCCTTAGATTCATGTTTAACTCATTCACTGACAGACGTGAAAAAATGTTCGTAATAATAATAATAATAATAATCCATTTATAAGCACCTAGTTGCATCAGTTTTCTCCACATTTTAATATACAATTTCATATATAAATAATTTCATATTTTTTAACATTTTCTTTTACCTAAGAATGCAATCCTGGATCAATTAGGTTATTTTTAAATATTATGCCTGTAAATGTATTTTTTTTTAATTCTCCTTCCCATTTTGCTATTTTAACTCATTCACTACCAGACATGTGCAAAAATGTGACCACTCCAGTGCCAGGGTTTTTATCATTGTCACTCGAATTCCATGACCCACAGAATATTGAGTTTTAGGACTACATAAACATTCAATACAGCGTTACAAATCTTAGACTCTCTTATTTTATCAGAAAAAAAGTTAATTTCTAAATTGTATGACTCTGGAGTTATATCAACTTGAAATGGGGGCAGATGTACAAAATACAATGCAATACATACACATTGGTTTATATAGCGCTTTAGGAACAGCTGAAGCCGGAACAAAGCGCTCACATGGAAATAATAGAAATGCTGCCCCCTTGTGGATAAGAAGAAAAAACATTGCCAGAGGCCCTGGCCAGCGCTTTATCAGCACCCAAGCATGAAAAAAAACAAAACCCGAACAAATTCGGGAATGGCTCTCAACGTCATAGTTTCAATTCCTGAATAAATATCATAAATGGCAGTGAATGAGTTAAAGACCCCCACCTGCTGTCGAGGTAATGGCCAGCGCTTTATCCGCACCCAAGCATGAAAAAAAAACTAAACCCAAAACAAATTCGTGAATGGCGCTCTACATCATATTTTCAATTCCCGAATAAATATCATAAATGGCAGTGAATGAGTTAAAGACCCCCACCTGCTGTCGAGGTAATGGCCAGCGCTTTATCGGCACCCAAGCATGAAAAAAAACAAAACCCGAACAAATTCGTGAATGGCTCTCAACGTCATATTTTCAATTCCCGAATAAATATCATGAATGGCAGTGAATGAGTTAAAGACCCCCACCTGCTGTCGAGGTAATGGCCAGCGCTTTATCCGCACCCAAGCATGAAAAAAAAACTAAACCCAAAACAAATTCGTGAATGGCGCTCTACATCATATTTTCAATTCCTGAATAAATATCATAAATGGCAGTGAATGAGTTAAAGACCCCCACCTGCTGTCGAGGTAATGGCCAGCGCTTTATCAGCACCCAAGCATGAAAAAAAAACTAAACCCAAACAAATTCGGGAATGGCTCTCAACGTCCTATTTTCAATTCCCGAATAAATATCATGAATGGCAGTGAATGAGTTCAAGGACCCTCCCTCAACCACCTCCATATCCCCAGCCGCTTCATCGCACACATCCGTCACCTTCTTTGGAGACCTACTGCCCCCTATCTATCGAGAAATGCATCAAATCGAATACTTTAACTGTGTAAACGACGTTTTCTTAGCCCACACAAGGCCTCTGCGGACACACACACACACACACACACACACACACACACACACACACACACACACACACACACACACACACACACACACACACACACACCTTATTGCATGGGGATCAATAGGCAATTCCCCCGAGCCACTCACGTAAGCATATGACTTGTTGCGGACATGTAATATTGATTTGTTTTGCCGCAAAAGTGCCTCCAAATAATGAAGCTCGCCATTAGTGGCGCTTTTGTTTTCATCCACGCCGCCAAAGAGAAACAATACATTTGAGAATCATCAACTTTTTACTGCCCCGCTCATTTTCAACCACGACTCATATGTGGTCCATTCGCACCCGCTTTTTGCGTGTGAAGGCCCAAGTGAAGGCCCCAATGTATTCCAGGGACCATCCCAGTTGGCACGTTCACACGAGTTATGTACTTTGAAATGTGAACCGGTATATCATCCACCGGATGATTGATTTTTTTTTTTTTTTTTTTTTGGAACCATAAACGCCCTGTTGGTTTTGTAGATATGAGCTAAGCGTGTGCGTAGAGCTAAGCGTGTGCGTGTGTCTCTCACATGTGGATGTGATGCTCAAAGATGCCTCACAGTGGACGCGAGGGGCCGATACAAGCGGGCTGCAAAGGCGACTGAATGTGTTCCGCGTGTGCAGTCGGAAAGGGGGGTTTTTGTGTCCCATAGTGGGGGGACGGTTGGAGGGTACTGGGGGTCAAAACAAAAGAACGTTGCACGCACGTCGCCGACAATGGGATGCCATCCGTTCTTGGAAACTAGAGTGTCTGGAGTGCGACCCGGGGATATGTGAGCGCAAAATAACCCTCCACCTCTCTCTCACCGCTTTCGCCCCCTTTTTTTTCTTGCACACTTTGCACCATCCAGCGAAGCTCTTCTCTTAAAGGCGAGGATGGATGTGCTCGCATGAGTTGCGCCCCAAAAAAATAATAATAATAATAATCCATACATGGGCAAAATGTCGTCATTTTGAGAAGCCGCTTTTTTTTTTTATATATTTAGCTGATGGCGAAAAAAACGCAGCTAAAAACACATGAATCATTAAATACAGCCCTGTTTGTTTTTTTTTTTTTTTTCAAATTAACTTGCAGCGCGCGTTGCGCAGATGCAAGCGTTCCGACATTGCATCTCGCAGCGATAATTTGCACCCAAAAACAAAAATTACAAAATAAAAGCAGATTTTTAATACAAGTCAACTTACCTTTTTTAACATCCCCTCAGTGTCGTTCGATATTCCCCCCCCTTTGATGAGACGTCAGTCAACAACGCATCCTCCTTTTTCCGCCAGCTTCTCGCTATCAAATCCCCCCTTTAACCCCCTTTTCCGCCGCCTCCGCCCCCCCCCCAAAAAAAAGAACGACAAAGTCCAAACGTGCGAAAAAAAGGCAAAGAAAGCTCACGCGCGTCCTTCCCTTGGCGTCCTCCGAGAGGCTGACGGAGGCAACATCCCTTCTGCCGTCCGCCTGTGCCGCCTCTTCACCAGGCATTAGTGGATGAGACACAGGCCCCGCCCCCTCCCCGGTTATCAACCAATCACGTCAAGGGATATCCGCTGCATCCTTTCTCTATGATTGCTTTTGCCGGATAGGGGGGGGGGGGGGTAAGAACGCTGCAAAAAGTGCCCAACCCCAAAAAAAATATATATTTGGATTTCAATTATTTGCATGCTTAAAAATAATAATCATAAAAAATATTGATGCTTCTTATCAAGAGAATGCATCGTCCATTTTAACTCATTCACTGCCAGACATGTGCAAAAATGTGTCCACTCCAGTGCCAGGGTTGTTGTCATTGTCACTTGAATTGTATTAAATAATAAATACAAGTAATAATATATAAATAGTAATATATAAATAATAATATATTATTATTAATAATAATAATAATAATGGTAAATGAATAGATAAATAAATGCTAAATACAAAAATAAATACAAAATAAATAGATCAATAAAATAATAAAGGAATAAATCAATACATTAATATAATAAGAAAAGGTTAAATTAATGATATAATGAAGTATTTTATTAATAAATCAATAAAGACATTAACTCATTCACTGCCAGACGATGTGCAAAAAAATGTGTCCACTCCAGTGCCAGGTTTTTTGTCATTGTCACTCGAATTGTATTAAATAATAAATACAAAAATAATAATAATAATAATAATAATAATAATGAATAGATAAATAAATGATAAATACATAAATTCAAAATAAATAAATAAAATAAAGGAATAAATCACTAAATTAACATAACAATAAAAGTTTAAATTAATGATATAATGAAGTATTTTATTAATAAATCAATAAAGACATTAACTCATTCACTGCCAGACGGTTTTTGTCATTGTCACTCAAATTTTAGGACCCACAGAATATTGAGTTTTTGGACTACAAAAACATGTAATACAGCCTAAGAAACCTGAGACTCTCTTCTTTCATCGGAAATAGAGTTAATTCCTAAGTTTCTTGGGTCTGGCGTTATCTGAGCTTGAAATGGGGCAGCTGTACAAAATACAATACATATTGATTTATATAGCACTTTAACAACAGCTGAAGCTGTAACAAAGCACTAACATGGAAAAAAAGCAAATGTTGCCCCCTTGTGGAAGGGAAAAACGCTTTATCGGCACCCTAGCATGACAAAACAAAACCCGAGCAAATTCAGGAATGGCGCTCTACGTCATATTTCGAATTCCCGAATACATTTATGAATGGCAGTGAATAAGTGAACCGGTTCTCGTTGCATTTTGAGGAGGAAAATCGATACCAGTTGGTCATTTTTTTTACAACGTGCAGGAGACTTTAGCGAAGAAAATGTTATCTCTGGAGCTATTAGCCATCCAGAGCTCCTCGCTCAGGTCCCGGGAGATTTTCGAACACAATGTTCGACAAACTGATGATCCCCGGGAGGTGGTTCGGGGTTAGACGTGGGATTCCCGGTATATGTCGAATGCAGTACAACAATGTCCTCAACGTTTGCGTGGAATTGTAAGTGATTTTTCAGCGTATTCGCTCTTGGGTTTGGGTTCTATCATGAAAAAAAAAGGCAGTTTGAGACTATGTTTAACCTTATACGTCAACTTGTGCGGTTTTCGCAACCTCGATGCGACTGTCGTGATGGAAGCGTGCTTATTTTTAGGCGACGTCGGAAAGCTTCTTTGTAGTTTTTCTCCTACAAAGACGCCTTTCAGTTTGTGTCAGTTACTCCACCCTCCCCTGTCCCCTTACACACCCCCAAAAAATGTACAGCGATGTCATGTCATGTTTTATGCAAGAAGACATTGTTTTACATGAGCTGAGGGTTTGATCTGGTTACAGACAAAACATTCGATTTTTGCGTATTTGCGCGACAGAAATGCCATGCAAATATTTACTGATTTTTTTTTTTTCCCAATACTCGGGACTGAATACAGTAAATTAAAAAGAATAAATGCATGAATAGATACATAATACAAATAATACATAAGAAGAAGAAGAAATACATAAATACATAAACAAATACGCAAATATGCAAATAAATAAATACACATAAATACATAAGTAAGTAACTACACATAATAAATAACTACACATAAATAAATAATAAAATACATAAATACACTAAGGAATGAATGAATGAATGCATTAATGAATAAATAAATGAATGAATGGTTAGATAGATAGATAGATAGATAGATAGATAGATAGATAGATAGATAGATAGATAGATAGATAGATAGATAGATAGATAGATAGATACAGATGGATGGATAGATACAGATGGATAGATAGATATAGATGGATAGATAGATAGATAGACATAAATAGATAGATAGATAGATAGATAGATAGATAGATAGATAGACATAAATAGATAGATAGATAGATAGATAGACATAGATAGATAGATAGATAGATAGATAGATAGATAGATAGATAGATAGATAGATAGATAGATAGATAGATAGATAGATATAAATAGATAAATAGATAGACATAAATAGATATTGGATATATATATTGGATATTGGATATGCCTTTATTAGATAAATAGATAGATAGATAGATAGATAGATACACATAAATAAATATACAAATACATAAATACACAAATACACGGATGAATGAATAAATAAATGAATAAATGAATAAATAAATAAATGAATAAAGAATAAATTAATAAATGAATGAATAAACAAATGAATGAATAAACGAATACATGAATAAACGAATAAATATAGATACGTTGATCAATATAGATAAATAGATAAATAAACAGGTACATAGATAAATACATAAATAAATACATAAAACATAGATACACAAATAAACAACTAAAAAATAAAATAAAAATGACAAACCATCTTTGGCATCGAAGTAATTTCAGTGGTCATTTTTGCTTTATAGAACTCCCCCTCCAAACCGCCCCCCCACTTTGTCACTTTGTCACTTTGTCGTGTTTTTTGTTTCCCTTGCCTTAAACTGCTGTTATCAGTTCTGCTCATATGCTACCTAGCTAGCTATTTGCTATCTATTAGCTAGCTGGGTAGCCATCTCGCTAGCTAGCTATACATTTGCTGTTTGGCTATCTAGCTAGCTGTCTGGCTAGCTATCAGCTATGTATTAGCAAGCTAGCTAGCTTTCTATCTATTTATTTGAGTTACTTCCGGGTTGAGTGAATGATGGCGCATGTGGCTGCCGCTATATAGAATGGAAGATTACGTCAGAGTATTTTTTTGCATGTAGAGTTTTTTTTCTGGCTCGAAATTCCAAGTACAAATCACTTTCCAAGATTCCCAAGCCACCTCGCGATATATTCAACATGCTTCCCGATAATGACGCAACGTATGTTTTTAACGCGGGATGCCAGATTTAGCTAACAGCGGGCGTTCTACAATCCCCGCGCATTATTTATGTCACGCTGGGAATGTAAATAAATTGTGAAGAATCTACAATTAGCATTTGGGATTGCAAATGAAGCGGATATGCGCAAGATGTTGCGTTGCAGGGCACTTTATAATTATAATGATAATAATACAATTCATTTCTAAGCGCCTTTCAAAACTCTTAAGGTCACTTTACAGTCACAGGATCAGTTTTTCTGTGGGTGAGCAGCGGCAACCACATGCGCCAGCGTTCACTCAACCCGGAATAACTCAAGTAGATAGAAAGTTAGCTAGCTAGCGAATAGATAACTAATAGCTAGCTAGCTAGCGAGTCCATAAAGATGTATATACATAGCAAAAGTGTCTCATCTGTTTTCACTTGCTGCCCCCCCAACACCCCTCTCATCCATCCTTTGGTTATGGTTGCTATGCCGATCATGAAGTGGCTTGGGCAGGGTGAGGTGTGGAGATGGGTCATGGCGAAGGCGTCCGCTCTTCTTTGTCGCTCATTTTGAATGACATCATCCATTTTTTATATACATCATACAATAATACATTTCATTTATAAGCGCCTTTCAAAACTCTCAAGGACACTTTACAGGCACACAATTTTTTTGTGCGGTTGAGCAGCGGCAGCCATTCGCGCCAGCGTTCACTCAACCTGGAGGTAACTCAAATAGATAGAAAGCTAGCTAGCTAATAGATAGTAAATAGATAGCCAGCTAGGAAGCTAGCAAATTGATAGCAAATAGATAGCCAGGTAGCTAGCTTGCTGATCGCAAATAGATAGCCAGCTCGGTAGCTAGCTAATCGATAGCAAATGGATAGCCAACGAGGTAGCTAGAAAAGGGTTGGCAAATAGATAGCCAGCGAGGGAGCTATCTAGATAGCAAATAGATAGCTAGCAAGACAGGCCTCATTTGACATCCCGATTGATCACGTATTGAGTTGATTTGACTTAAGCCATCCGTTTTTTTCGTCTAATAATCTTAATACTCCACTACAAGCCCCCCCCCCCCCCACCCACATGACCCCCCCTCTCCCCACTAGCCCTGCCATTTATATTCTTTATCATCCCCTAAGTTTGAGTCTTTTTTCACCGTGAGAGAGGTGAGGTGAAGGAATATCGCCTCGGGGGATGTTTCATATCCTCCTTAGGCCTGCATGGATTCGCTCAAAATCCTCCGCCCCCCCACTCCCCACCTCCCCTTCCCCACTAATCACTCATCTTTCCTTTCTCATCTCACTTATAACCCTCCCTTTCAAACTGTCTTTCATACCTTTTCACCATCTCGAATTTGGATTATTTCTTCTCAGTGTTGTTTTGGGCGGCCATTTTTGATTTGGGCCAAAAAAAAGCTTTGGCCACGATTTATACTCATCGGCGGGAAAAAAAATAATAAAAATTAGCCCGGGCAACGAGTCGCGACAGGGGGTGGCCATCGAATTTTGCGTGGGGGGGGGGGGGGGTGCGAACAGTGACAAATGCGCTGGCGAGCTTGGAGCTTTTATCTCCATGTTGACAAGCTGCTTTAATAAGGCTCCTAATTCAAGTAGCTTGACAAGAACGAACAGCAGATGCGCCCCCCCGGACAACGGAAATTGCTGATGGCGTCGATAAAGCGGCGAGTCACGCTCATTTCGCATCCGCCGGCCTCAAAAGAAGCTTTTTACTTGCTTTTCGGTGAAAATGTCGCATGTTAGCAAGACAACCGTTTGGCGGCGAGTCGCTAGCGGCGCGCCGGGATCGTCTCGTCATGCCTGGTTTGGAATGATGAATGGCTCATGGCACTCGACCATTTTGCAGCACTCAACGCGAATAGGTGGAGGAGGAAAAAAATGGCCGCCGATTGCCTTATCGAGATCCTGTCCGTCAAATGGAAAAAATTATGGGATGTCGAAGCCTAACCCTAAACCCTAACCTAACCCTACGCCAGCTCTCCAAAATCCTCATTTATGCTCGATCGGAGACTTAAAAACTCATTCCGACAACCCTCCGAGGAGTCGCGGGGACCGTTGATTACGCGGCGGCGCCGCTTCACCCTTCCCGTTCGACTTGTTTGTCTAGCGTTGCTCATTCAAATCTTATTTAAATATTCTCGGGTAATTAAGTCCCGCAGCCAAAACAGACAATGATTGCATCATCCAAAAATCGGAATATTAATTGACTTTCATTTTCGAAACGGGCACGGGTGAGCGATAGCATCTATGAGCGAGAGCGCGGATGATCTCGGTCCAGGAAATGGAGGCGGGGTTAGGGGGGGGGCGTTATGAGCCAGCGGCTGCAAAAGGGCGATCAATAATCAAACTGCAAAATGAATTTGACGGCAGAGAAGGCGTTCCCATGGAAAAAGGGAAAAGAAATTGGACGTGAAAGATGACCCCGCCATAAAAGCCGATATCCCACTATGGCATCTGTCAAAGAGCCATCAGGGAATATTGACAAAGGGGGGGGCTAATGAAAGCTCGGTCCCCAGTTCGAATCGTGCCACCGCTTTCAATCAGCTTCTTGCTGACACAGCAGGTCTTCCTTCATCCTAGCTGGATGTCAAAAGGGAAAAAAAATAATAACTAGCGATGACGGTAGTGTACGGTGTAACTCTGGCGTTGCGTAAGCCCCGCCCTCTGCGCTTTGATTGACAGCGACGTCGGATTTCACTTTCAGGCGTTTCGCTAATGGCCGAGGTCAGGATTGCTAGTACAGTGATTCCTTGGATTACGAACCCTTTAGCTAACGATAACAAGCTAATGAGCTATTTGCTATGTATTAGCTATCTGGCTGGCTAGCTATCTATTTACTATCTAGCTATCTATATATCTAGCTAGCTATCTGTTGGCTATCAATTGGCGGGCTAGCTAGCTTTCTATCTATTTGAGTTACTTCCGATTTGAGTGAACGCTGGCACGTGTGACTTGTAAAGTGACCTTGAGAGTTTTGAAAGGCGAATATAAATGAAATGTATTATTATTATTATTATTACGTTGATGATGATTATTATTATTATTATCATTTTCTAGCTATTTGCTATCTATTAGCAATCTGGCAGGCTAGCTATCTATTTACTATCTAGTTGGCTGGCTGTCTATCTGTTGGCTATCTATTGGCTAGCTAGCTAGCTTTCTATCTATTTGAGTTACTTCCGGGTTGAGTGAACGATGGCACGTGTGGCCGCCGCTGCTCACCCGCAGAAAAACGTATCCTGTGACTGTAATGTGACCTTTAGAGTTTTGAAAGGTGCTTAGAAATTAAATGTATTATTATTATTATTATTATTATTATTATTATTATGTTGATGATGATTATTATTATTATCATTTGCTAGCTATTTGCTATCTATTAGCAATCTGGCAGGCTAGCTATCTATTTACTATCTAGTTGGCTGGCTGTCTAGCTCGGTATCTGTTGGCTATCGATTGGCTAGCTAGCTAGCTTTCTATCTATTTGAGTAACTTCCGGGTTGAGTGAACGATGGCGCGTGTGGCCGCCGCTGCTCACCCGCAGAAAAACGTATCCTGTGACTGTAATGTGACCTTTAGAGTTTTGAAAGGTGCTTAGAAATTAAATGTATTATTATTATTATTATTATTATTATTATTATTATAATAAACCCCTCCCCGAATCTGAAATATCGCACGCCAAGCAGCACTCGCCGCGGGGCTTGCAACTGTTCGCCGTTGATATTTTTCAAAGCGCCGTATGTTCCGTTAATAGCCTCTTAAATAAACTGTCAATCGCCGCGCCGCCTAGCTTGTTTTGTTTCCCACCCGAGCGTGTCATTTTTTTTTTTTCCATGTACACGCACGACCTTTATTTATTTTGTATTTTTTTTTTTAGCTTAAAAGTTGCTTTGTTGTTAAATATTCATGCCGCCATTTTCTATCCGGGCAGGGCGATGTTGTGTAAGCACAGGGAGTTCTGTTGAGCTCTCAAAGGGTTCTTTCCAAGACCCGAATGTGAAATAACATCCGATTCCGTGCGACGGCGACGTTTCTAGTTAAGGCAGAACTGCTAGCGTCCTTGAGAATAACCTGCTCGTAATGAGTGTGGCAGTAATCTTCAGCAGGAGCTCCTTTTTAATTGACAAAAGAACCATCAAAGGCAACTTCACAGATGGGACTAAGCCTAAATTATATTTTAATTAAGAGGGATGGAAGGATTCTTCGCTTCCCTTGTGGACCGCCTTCAGAATTCGCCGAGAGGTGATTGAACAAGTCGGGCCGAAAAAGTAAGCCGCGCACACAAAAAAAAACTTTCTGCAAAATGGAAGGCTTTCATCCTTTCACAATGGATTTTGCAAACATGGCTGTACATGAATAAGGCGTACGTTGGCGTTTTTTTTTTAACTCATTCACTGCCAAAAATGCGTCCACTCCAGTGCCAGGGTTTTTGTCATTGTCACTTGAATTCCAGGACCCACAGAATATTGAATTTTAGGACGACATAAACGTTCAATACAGTGTTAGAAACCCGAGACTGTCTTTTTTTATCTGAGTTAATTCCTAAATTAAATTATGGATCTGGAGTTATATGAGCTTGAAATGACGGCTGATATCCAAAATATACATTCATATTGGTTTATATAGCGCTTTTACATTAGCTGAAGCTGGAACAAAGCGCTAACATGGAAAAAATAGAAATTCTGCCCCTAGTGGAAGAGGTCCATTGCCAGAGGTCTAGCCAGCGCTTTATCGGCAACCAAGCATGAAAAAAAAACTAAACCCGAACAAATTCGGAAATGGCGCTCTGTCGGGTTTTTAAGTCCCGAATAAATTCGTGAATGAGTAAAAAAAAAAAAAATATTATCCTGTGCTTGCAAAGTGTCCTCGATAGTTATTACAGGCGCTTATAAATACATTTTATTGTTATTATTATTATTATTAGTAGTAGTAATAGTAATAGTATTAGTACTCGTATTCGTATTTGTATTCCTATTCGTATTATTAGTATTAGTATTAGTATTAGTATTAGTATTAGTATTAGTCTGAGTCTGTTGTTATTGCTATTGCTATTGCTATTATTATTATTATTATTATTATTACACAAATTTATTTATTTATTTATTTATTTTAAATCCAATTTTTTTGTACCCCCTTTGGCCTACATACTACAAATTTCTTACCACACCGTAAACAACAATTGTTATATCACTGGTCTGATAGGCCAGAAGGGGTCCCGGCGGCCATTTGTGCGTTCATTCTGTAGAAATGTGGGCTAAGGGGGGGTAGCCGCAATGGCCTCGCGAGCGATTTGATTCGAGCTCCCCGGGGGGGGGGGGGGGGGGGCGACGGCCGGCAAAGCGAAGCGAGACGAGGGACCAACCGAGTGGAAGTGCCATCTTTAATTTGGACCAACAAGGTTAAGACACGGATGACGTTCGATGCGGCTGTAAATGCAACGTTCAAAGTTTCGGGAAAAAAAAAAAACTCATCTCAGCGTCCATAACCTTGAAAGTTGGCAGCGAAATTAAAGGCAAATTTTATGATTCAAGACATGACGCTGCAAGCAAATAGCGAGTCGCTATTTTTTTCCCCAGTGGATTTGCGTGTTACAAAGCTGGAAATGGTGTCCCCGCGTTTGGGTTAGCATCCGCTAAAGACGAACGTATTCCGCTTGGTGATAGAACCCATCCGGTCGATTAAGGTCCTGTATTTTGTTTTTCTACTTCTTTCTTTCCTTTCCTATTCCTTTCAAATCTGCAAATTTATTCGGAAATTGAAAATATCACGTAGAGCGCCATTCCCGATTTTTTTTTTTTTCATGCTTGGTTGCCGATAAAGCGCTGGCCATGGCTTCCGGCAATGTTTTTTTTTCCCGAATTTGTTCGGGTTTTGGTTTTTCTTGCCGATAAAGCGCTAGCCAGACCTCTGGCAATGTTTTCTCCTTCCACAAGGGGGAAGCATTTCCCTTTTTTCCATGTTTCAGCTGTTGTTAAAGCGCTATATTAACCATTGTGTATGTATTTTATTGTCTTTTGTACATCCGCCCTCATTTCAAGCTCATATAACTCCAGACCCATATAATTTAGGAATTAATGTATTTTCTGGAATATCAGGCACACCTGCAACAAATTAAATATTTAAAACCCTTTTCCATACATAAGGTGCACCGCATTATAAGGGGCATTTTTAATGAATGACATTTTCAAACGTTTTTCATACATAAGAGCCATTTCAAGATCAGATAACTCCAGAACCATATAACTTAGGAATTAACTCAGTTTTTTCTGATGAAAAAAAATAGAGTCTAAGGTTGCTAACGCTGTATTGAATGTTTACAGAGTCCAAAAATTCAATATTCCGTAAATGTAAATTTGTCCACCGCGAGACTAATAAAGGCTAATCCACGTGTTAGCTATCTTTTTGGGGAAATGGATTGGAAAATGGCGGCCAATGTTTAAGCGGTGGGCTGGTTTTACGTCTGAAAACTCATGTCACTGAATGCCAATTGCTCTGGAGTACAGTAGCAGTTCCCCTATAGCACCGCGCTTTGTTAATTAAACCATGCCTGGCACGATTAGTAATCCCGCCTGGCTCCGTTTCATGCCCCTTACTTATCAGCTAGCTAATCTTTTGCGCTCAGATGCTTAGTGGCTTTAAATGAGCGACACCGCAATGGTCATTGCCAGAGATTAGACCTTTTTAGGTCCAGGTGTTTATGTTTGAATGGGTCATACCGTCTCCCGTATCCACCCTAGCATTCGATAAATTAGTTTAGCTGTGTTAAGAAACCGGTTGATCGGTCGATTTAGCCTCCGTCGCCTCAAATACTATATTTTTCCACCTTCAAACCAATTGAGCTTACCCCCCACTGCTACGTGTGCAGGAGGGGTTGAGGGGGTTGAAACCCAAACCCCATAATAGGCTATGTGAAACTCCCGCGCAATATGCTAACGGGAGCACGTAGCCCGATAGCCTTCATCACCGCTAAATCTCTTCATTAATCTCCATCCACGAGGTCAAGGAGGCGCTCGGTGCAAGACAAATGAATTTAAGCTCCGCCGTCAAGAAATGAGAAATGTGTGACGGCGACGAGCCCGGCTGACTGATTAGCGGTCGCGGCGGGGGAGGAATTCGGGTGCCGGTTGGGGGTTGAGGGGGTATTTTAAGAACATTGGATCCTATGTATGCGTATATAGGAATATTTATTGTGTGTGTGTGTGTGTGTGTGTGTACATATGTCTGTTGAATAGTTTTCTAATACAGTGAGATCTCAACTTACAAACACCTCAACTTACAAACTTTTCGTCTTACAAACGTCAAATTTATGAAATTTAAACCTTATAATAAACACTATTTTCATAATACACACCCACCACGGCTGGCGGAGTGATCTTCGGCGGAAGCACACGACCGAACAGCACCAGAGGTTAACCAACAATCCTTATGGAAGGTGACTCTCCTTCCATAAGCCATCAACGACCATCAAAAAGGTCAATAAAACTTTATTTTACAGCACAGTTTATTTCTTTAATTACAGTCGTCATGTAATGCGCCTCTCTTTCCAAACAGCAATTCCCTTTGACCTTTAACCGCCAACGCCATTCCATCAAGCCATAAATGACTATCACAAATATAACTAAAGTGACTTTATGATACAATGCAGTGTATTTCTTTCATTACAATACAATAGCACATTTATTACACATAGAATAAGGTATGTTGTGTGTAGTTTTAAGGCTTATTTAGTTGAAAAGTATATTTTATGGAAACCCGGGAACGGATTATTCCCATTTTAATGGTTTCCTATGGGAAATTATTTTTTGAGATACACACTTTTCGCCTTACACACTCTATCTGGGAACCAATTAAGTTCGTAAGTTGAGGTCTCACTGTATTTCAGTGTCAGTGAGCTCGGCAGTGACTACTAAGTCGAGTGGAGGGTGAGCAGGGGGGGTGCGCAGAGAAAGAGGTCAAGGAAGAAAGAGCATCCACGGCGCTCCACCGGATGAGATGAGGTGCCGCGGGCGCTCAATTCCTCAGCACCTCATTTCTGGGCAACATGTGCAGCATTAAAATCAGAACAAGGTAGCGACCCTTTCCCGGTCCGCAGTTGATTTCGTTTTCCCGGGAGAATTCTGTCAGGACTTAGCGATAAACCCAGGCTGGCCGGCTGCTAGCTAGCTCATTTTGCAGTGGATGCGGAGAGCCGACATAGGTTGCCGTTTAATCCTGTCGGCGTGGGTAGGAACAGGAACAGGAATAGGTATCAGGCTGCAGCTGACAGCTTCGTTTGTACTTAGCGGTCACAGCGGCGGGTTAGCAGCGATGATAAGCGTGTGGTTGAAGCGGGTCAGAACCTAAAAGAACGGCGGAGCGCTGACCTCATTTGTGCAGAACATGTGCCGGTGTCAATCTCGGGAGGTTTCAACATGATCGCCGTTGCTGGATTATTTATTTTTTGGGGCTTTTCAGGTCAAGTAGCCCTTAGCTAATGCTCACGCTACGTTCGTTCATTGTCACGCAACGGTGAACAATCGCGCGATACGCACTTTGTTCAATGGTGCGAACATCAGCGCTACCGTTAATAGCGAAGGTGGAAAAGAGGTCTAGGTTACTTTGACAAAGCCCCCTTGTTTCCCCTCGCACGCAATCGATGCGGGGGGATTGCATTTTTCCGTTAGCTTTGCGTATAAACGTCAAGAGCCACTTTAGACGATTTTACATGGTTGAAAAGCGGTAAAAATAAAGTAAATATAGTGTTATTTTCCCTCTTCTTGCATTTAGAGGAATTTCCGGCCGACTGGATCCAATCCTCAACCCGAAGTAACCCAACATTGGCTCGGTCCCTCGAGGAACTAGCGCATGCTAAGCTATCTCACCCGGTTTGGCTTGATTTCCCGTTCGAAACGCGCATAGCAGCTTTTTGTCTCTGTAATTCGTGTCGGATTTAGGGCACATCTCGATCGCTCTATTCCGTACGCTGAAACGGCGCAGATAGCGCGCCGGGGATGGGGGGGGGGGGGGTTTCGCTTGCTGGCCCAACCGTGGCATAAAATCGAATTCTTCAATACAATGAGCTCCATTTGTGGCTTTAAGCCGGATGAAAGGCCCATATTTAGCCGCACAGCGCCATTTCCGCTTTTGGCATTGTTCGCGGGTAAAAAAAAAAAACTTATCAAAGAGGAAAAAAAATATGAAAAGACGGTTTGGACACCATTAATTAGCCATCCGGAATGTATTCCCCGCACTGTAGAAGCATATTGATGTGTTTCAACGTGTCTAGCGCTAAATGCTAATTGAAAACAAAGAGCGCCAAAAAAATTACATTAAATTAAATCAAATGCAAAGCTGCAGTGCAATGAAGCGGATATCCGTTAGCCGTTAGCGCACATTCAAACAAGCTCTCGTTAAACGTGCATTGAATGCGGCAAATGGAGCGGACCACCGTCGAGCGCTGAAACAAAACGCAACGCCAAGCGATCGTGTTTAAACGCTACATTTTCAATCGGGTCGTGTTCAAGGTTGCGCTACCATTTGCAAATTGAAGCGACAATTTTGGACTTTTATTGTTTTCAGCGTCGTTCCGCTTTTGTCTCGGCTCGTTAGCTTCTTGCTGTCAGGACGCATTGGCGGTAATTGCGTGCTGAGATGCGCGGGAGTCCACTCCGGTACCATTGCGTGCCTCCTACTTCTTTTTTTGATAAATCATTCACTGCCAGACGTACAAAAATGTGCCCACTCCAGTGCCAGGGTTGTTGTCATTGTCACTCCAATTCCAGGACCCACAGAATTTTGAGTTTAAGGACTACATAAAGATTCAAAAACAGCAGTGTAAGAAACATTAGACTCTCTTCTTTCATCAGAAATCAAAGTTAATTCCTAAATTACAGTAAAGTCTCGTTATATCGATATTCTCGGGAGTTGGAAAAAAATATCGATATAACCAGACTATCGATATATCCGATCATGCGGCATGTAAATTTTCTCCTTGCGTTCATAGAAATAGTATTGTAATAAGCAGTACTATCGATATAACCCATATATGGGTCTTGAGTTATATGACCTTGAAATGGGGGCAACTGTCCAAAATACAATGCAAGCCATACACATAGGTTTACATAGCGCTTTAGCAACAACTGACCGTAGACCCTCTTCTTTCATCAGAAAAAAAAGAGTAAATTCCTAAATTATATGGGCCTTGAGTTATATGATGTACAAAATACAATACATATTGGTTTACGTAGCGCTGTAACAACAGCTGAAGCTGTGACAAAGCGCTAACATGGAAAAAAGGGAAATGCTGCCCCCTTGTTGAAGGGAAAAAAAACATTGTGAGAGGTCTGACCAGCGCTTTATCGGCACCTAAACAAGAAACCACAAAACCTGAACTAATTCGGGCTCTGATATTATCTGAAATATGTTCAATTCCCGAATAAATTCTTCTCCCTTTTTCGATGTCTCACTAGCTTCTCGGGTGGCCCATCTCACCCGATGATGTTTTTTTTTTTCAATTTATTATTTTTAGTATTATTGTCATCATAGCAAACAGTAGGAAAGAATCGCACGTTAATTGGCATTGATTCGACCATTAGGCTGCGCATTGTTGCAGGATAATTTCATTAGGCGGCATAATAACGTTAGGGATGAAAGGGAGAGGGGAATGGAGTATGGCATTTGCACACACATCCACGTATACACACACACACATTCCCATTTCAATGGTTTTGTGAGGTCCGGATAACTCCAGATAAGGAGTGAGGACCACCGTTGCTAATATGTTTAGAGAAGAAATATCACCTCATTTCCCACTTCAACTTCTTTAAAAACAAAGAAATAAAAAGTGGACTTGAAACTGAAATAACAGCAGGAGTGAGGACTCTGAATGGGTACATTCAAAGTCCTCACCCCTTTAGTGAATTTGGTTAAAATATTTTACTTTTTGTGGTATGAACTTTTTCGTCTCATTAACCACGCACACATACAGACATAAATACACACAGTGAGTAAAAAGTGTGTGTATCCAAGTGAAATGAAAATACACAACAAAAATCATTTGGGGTGAATTTGTGAGGACCTTTCTTCATATGTGGACCCTCTAGAAGCCTTTAGAATGAAACACTTGTGAGGACCGGCCAAAAAATGTCTCACTCCGTATGGTATCAAATGTTAGTGGTTCTCACAAGACTAGTCATATACACATACACACACACACACACACACACATGCACACACACAACCTGCAGTACTGGTGTGCATCCATTAGGGTCGCATACACTCACACAGTTTTTTTGGCCTGGAAAGCCCCCGTGAGGACACTTTAGGAAATGTCATGTAACGTCTTTAAAACATGGTTTGAAGTCTCTCAGAGCAATTGACCTAAAATGAGGTCCCCACGGGTACATGAGTCCCCACCGGTCTGCGTGCAGTCAGGTTGATGTCCCCAACGGGGGGCGTAAACGAAAACACACACACGCACACATAGTAGTCGAGGTCTCTTTGCTAGCTCGCGTTTGCTTTGGCAACCATCCAAGCGTCTTACGCGAACTCCAGGAAGTTTGCCGTCTTTTCCTGACAAATGGACTTTTGTTCCATTTGTTTCTAATCTGATGTCAACTTTTTCAGGCTAGGTGATTGATGTTGCGTTCAAACCCCTCGACGACCGCCCCCCCCCCACCACCACCCCCCTCCGAGCGCCCAACTGCCTTTTTTATTTTCCCAGCGTCGATTGTTCCAATCGCTCGGAGATGAAATGGCTTTCTTCTTTTACAACAATGGAAATGAATCATTTCAAAAATTCAATTCCCCAGGTACACTGCAGTATATATTTTTTTCTTATAACTTTGACTGTAACCCCCCCCGTCCCCCCCCTATTCAAACGGGAACACACTTTGTCACTTTGAGGACACTTTGGCAAATTAGCCATTGGCTAATAAGTCAGCGTTTGTCTTGCCCATCAACAAAAAAAGCACGTCAGCCACCAGTGGGCGAATGACAGTGTCACACGGCGAGTCACTGTGATGCGAACATGCACGCTTACTAATATGAGGGGGGGGGCAACCCGGGACAATCCAACACGGTACACGCAATCTCGGCGTGTTATTACAACAAAAACATAATTTGGGTGTTTGGTTGGCTCATTAACTCATTTCCTGCCATTCACAAATTTATTCCGGAATTGAATTTTGCTATCTGTCTAGCTACCTAGCTAGCTATCTATTTGCTATCCATTTTCTATCTATTAGCTAGCTACCTAGCTGGCACTATATTTGGTCTCTATTAGCTAGCTACCTAGCTGGCTATCTATTTGCTATCTATTAGCTATCTGTCTAGCTAGCTAGCTATGTAGCTGGTTGTTTATTAGCTATATGGCTATCTAACTAGTTAGCTAACTGTCTTTCTGGCTATCTATTAGCTATCTGTTAGCTAGCTGGCTAGCCTGTGACTGTAGAGTAACCTTGAGAGTTTTGAAAGGCGCTTAGAAAGGAAATGTATTATTATTATTATTATTATTATTATTATTCCTGAATTTATTCAGGTTTTGTTTTTTGTCTTTCTTGGGTGCCGATAAAGTGCTGATAAAATTTGGTAGGTCCCTTTTTCAGCCATCTTGGGCTACTTTTTGACCCAATTGTTTTTCAATAACTACCTCCATAAGTGTACTCAGCTGCTTTTTGTCACCAATTGAGGTTATTTTTCACGGTTTTTCGATAGTTTCAATCTCTTACATCGCATTTTACTCCTGAAATCCAACCCCCGTGCATGCACGCATGCATGCATTCATGCTTTCCGTCACTGAAACCGGCATTCTCGGCCATAACTCGCTTCTATTTTCTTGCTCATGAATATAAAATGAGGCTGGAGCAATGTTCAGGAGACATGGGAAGCGTGCAACAGCAGTCACCATCCAAACAAACAAGCATCTGTGCACAGGGCGCACCGACTTCTTTACATGACATTTGAAAACGTAAAAGGCTGAATTTGCGCTCACTTTCTTGCATCGGGTTGTTGAGCTCCAGAAATCTTATTTTTTTCCCCCAAATGTGAAACACTCCTATTCCACTACATTCCCCTGCTGTCCATAATGCATGCATCATCATCATGATCATCATCATCACGATCATCATCATCATCATCATCATAATAGTAATACTACTACTACTACTACCACCACCATAGATAGCTAGCTACCTATTAGCTATATAGTGATATAGCTGACAGTCTAGTTATCTAGCTAGCTAGTTGTTAGCTATCTGTTGGCTAGCTCGCTAGCTTTCCATCTATTTGAGTTACTTCCGGGTTGAGTGAATGCTGGCGCGTGTGGCTGCCGCTGCTCACCCACAGAAAAACCTATCCTGTGACTGTAAAATGACCTTGAGAGTTTTGAAAGGCGCTAAAAATA
Organism: Hippocampus bargibanti; assembly: GCF_051943395.1. NCBI lineage: Eukaryota > Metazoa > Chordata > Actinopteri > Syngnathiformes > Syngnathidae > Hippocampus > Hippocampus bargibanti. The sequence goes on from NC_142755.1 coordinate 5,047,242, forward strand.
ATAAATATAATAATGATAATAATAATAATAATAATAGTAATAATAATAATAATAGAAATATTATTCATAATAAACAAAAAAGAATAAATAAATAATAATACATAATAATAAATACCAACAATAATAATAAATATAGTAATAATAAAAGTAATAAATATTAGAATAATAATAATACAGTAAAGTCTCGTTATATCGATATTCAAGGGAGTCCGAAAAAATATCGATATAACCGGGACTATCGATATATCCGACCCTGTTTGCATGTAATTTTCTCCGTGCGTGCATAGAAATAGTATCGATATAACCGGGACTATCGATATATCCGATATCGATATAACGAGACTTTACTGTAATTGTAAATAATAATATAATAATAATAATAACAATAATAATGAATATAACAATAAAAAATAATATTTACAATAATAATAATAGTAATAATAGAAACAATAATCATTGTAATAAAAATTGAACAATTGAATAATAATAATAATAATGATAATAATAATAATAATTATTATTATTATTCAATTGTTCAATTTTTATTACAATGATTATTGTTTCTATTATTACTATTATTATTATTATTATTATTATTATTGTTATTATTACTGTTATTCAGGATGCCGTGCCACCTCGGAAGATGCTCCAACTCACGCATTTATCCAGTTCTGGTAGCTTAAAAATGGACTCCGCCATGATAGGTGTTATTCAGCTTTGAACCAGATGCTTTGATTTTGTTGAAGTCTTTCATGCCTGATCGCATTTGTTAAGCAAACAAGGCAGATAGCTTCGCGTTTACATTCCGCCGACAGATAATCCGCTTGTTGTTTTACCCGAACGACACTATTTTCTCCACCTAATTGAATCGAAATGAATGGAAGGGGCCACACGGAGCGCGGCGGCGGGCCGGCGGCGGTTTACCTCTCCAACCCCGCGCAAATGAAAATTGGCTTTGCTTTGCTTGGTGTCCATTAAATGAGACGACAGGCGTTCGAAAAGCGAACGTATAAATTCATGTATTTGGGCAGATGTAAACAATCTTCTGACACGCTTCAGGGGAATGATGGGAAATTAAACAGCACGGGTGCCGCACGGTCTCTGATGCTGCATCTCTTCTCCACTTTGAAGGCTTGTCCACGAGAGTCATTCATTATACGCATGAATCATCAGCATCATGCGACGCAGACACATTTACGTCTCGGCTTGAAATATACATTAGCTTTTCCATCAGCCCCTCCCCCCCCCTCCCTGCCCTCCATCAACACCCCCCCCCCCTTTAAGAGGGCTGAGTACAAAATGAGAAACGTCAAGGGAACCAAGTATTGTATAGATAGATGATATGTCAAATTTTTATTATTAGTAGTAGTAGGAGTAGTAGTAGGAGTAGTTGTTGATGTTATTACATTTAAAAGAATAATTACATAATAATAGGAACTGACAATAATGATAATAATATTTTTTTGATTATTCTGTTGTTACATTATTATTACTATTATTATTATTATATTTGCTCTTATTATTATTATTATTATTATTATTATTATTAGTAGTAGTAGTAGTAGTAGTAGTAGTAGTAGTAGTAGTAGTTGTTGTTGTTATTACATTTAAAATAATAATTACATAATTATAGGAACTAACAATAATGATCATATTTTTTGATTATTCTATTGTTACATTATTATTACTATTATTATATTTGCTCTTATTATTATTATTATTAGTAGTAGTAGTAGTAGTAGTAGTAGTAGTTGTTGTTGTTTTGACATTTAAAAGAATAATTACATAATGATAGTAACTAACAATATTAATAATAATATATTTTTAATTATTCTATTGTTACATTATTATTACTATTATTATTATATTTGCTATTATTATTATTATTATTATTGATGTTTTTATGATTGATATTATACGTTGTTATTTGTTTTTATTATTATTATTTTTTTTATTATTATTATTATTAAAATGTATTATTATTGTCAGTGGTTATTATTATTTATTTATTATTTTTAATGTATTATTAATAATATTTCTGTTGTTATATTTTTATTATTATTATTATTGGTGTTATTATTATTCAATTTATTAGAAATTATTATTGTTACTCTTATTATTATAATTAGTAGTAGTAGTAGTAGTAAGAAAAATATTATTGTTAGTATTCTTATTTGTATTTCTTAGTTAAATGTATTTTTTATTTTTTATTTATTTGTTTGTTTGTTTATTTTGTTATTTTCAATCTGTTTTTGATTCTCACGAGCCACCTTTCCACGTAACGCGGCAGCAGCGGGGGTTCCCGGCCCACGTTTTGACGTCTGCCTTCACGGGTCCCCGCCGACGCGCTTTTGCCGACACCAGCGGGAGGGCGAGAACCTACCGCAGCGATAGAGCCGTGCCCAACTAGACCCCCTCGCCCACCCGGTGGGGTGTCTAGGCGGGTCCAGTTGAGTAAGAGAATTCTCTGGTGGTTAGCGCTCAGATGGCGTTTGTTGTTGCAAAAATCCGATTCGCTACCGACGACATTTTAGGTCACTGAAAACAATTGTGCGTTTGGTTGTATACCCGATTCACTTAGTTGATTTTTAACATCTTGGATAACCGAGGTTGGTTTTATTATCAAATCAATTGAGGTTGTAGATGACATTGGGTATGTAGCAGTATTATGGACCCACTGGAGACACTTCATGGAGGATTTCCTGACTCCATAATCCAGCCGAGATGTGAAAGCAAAAGTCGTCATAAACTAGCAGAGCAGACGGTATCTGCGCCGAACTCTATCATTCATGTGAACATTTGTATGACAGTTACGAGTAGGATTTTTTGGGGTGGAAATAATTTGTATGCGGGTGTGCGCAAACTCCATGTAACTGACGGATAACTTCGTAAAATTGTTTATTGGTTCATCCTTGAATGCAGCCGTATAGAGAATCTTGGTTCAGAAGCTGTTTGTTAGTTTGGCAGTCGGTGTGTGTGTGTGTGTGTGTTCTTGTTTGTGCCATCCAGACGCAGACTGGTGGGGACTCATTTACCCGTGGGGACCTAAAATGACGCTTATGTGTGTGTCCGTGTGTGTGTGTGTGTGTTCTCATTTGTATGACATTGTGTCTCCCTGCCTGTGCAAAAAAAAAAGGAGTGGACAATTTATATTTATATTTCATATTAGCTATCTAGCTAGCTTGCTATCTATTAACTATATAGCTAGCTACCTAGCTATTTCAGTCAGGAAACATATCTAGCTGGCTATCTATTAGCTTGCTAGCTTGCTTTCTATCTTTTTGAGTTATTCCGAGTTGAGTGAACGCTGGCGCGTGTGGCTGCCGCTGCTCACGCACAGAAAAACGTATCCTGTGACTGTAAAGTAACCTTGAGAGTTTTGAAAGGCGCTTAGAAATGAAATGTATTATTATTATTATCATTTGTGCGACTCGGTGGGGACTTAAACCAGAGTGCACACAAACCGGTGGGGTCTTATCTACCCGTGGGGACCTAATATGAAGCGTATGCATGTGTGTGTGTGTGTGTGTGTGTGTGTGTGTGTGTCTCTCTCTTGATTACAGACGAATAAAAAGCAAAGCGGCGTGTTGTTGTGACTCTGTTTGCATAGCAACCAACGAGCGTCTCAATGAGATTGACTGCGGATGCGACAGTTGCTTTGGGGCGAGATCGTTCATTCCAAACGAGGTCACGTAACGGCGCTCTACCGCCATGACACCAGGCTAATTAGCCCGCCGCCATCGTTTATTGAATCTGACATTTTGAAAGGGTTTCTGTCGGACCGTTCTTCATTTTTTTTTTTTTGATCGTATTGATTCCCCCTATCTTCCCCTGTTCTCGATCATATTAGGCCTTTCTAGAAGGACGCCCCCCCTCCCCCCCACCACCACGCCTCATCACGCTTTCAAGGCATTTGCTTTGAACCCTGTCCAGAGTCTGTGCTCGCTGTCGCAAGCCAAAGCGCTACCGCGCCGTCTGGTGCACCTGCAATTATCCAAAAAATCTGGACTGGCAAGGCAAATGGAGGATTAGGGGGTAATTGATCTGCGGCCTGTGGGTCTGTAAACTAAGACCTCCCCCCTATCCCGTCCCATGTGTGCTTTGCAATTATAAAGCACAAGTTGCGGATTTCTGCTGAAAATTCATTGAAAGCGTGTTTACTCTGCATCTTGCATCAGGAGCTTTTTAATGATCCGCTATTTGCATTTGACCGTTCCGGTGAACAATATTTTCTATTTTGTTTTTTTTTTAGAACAGGAAAACCGATAAGGGCAGGACATAATTAGAATGAAAAAGTGGACTAGTAAAGTTGGAAAACATAAATCGGGCCGATATTAGCCCTCAGGCTAACTCTAAATAAGGTATTAAAAAAAAAACGCTAGCGCTGCATCCTTGTTAGCATCTGTTGTTTTGGAGACCAAGGGAAAATGCCTCTGCCGTTCATAATTCCGCCGCTGACCCCCCCCCCCCCCCCCTACCGCCTCCCCTTGGCCTTCTGCGACTTGAGTAAAACCACCTTTGTCCTCAAGAGACGCTAGCTAGCTAATATATGCCACTTTGACTTTCGGTCTCCTCCGCCAAGGGCGTGATGCCACCTGCCGAGGGATGTGATTTTTTTATGTGCATGTTTATGGGCTCACCCGCCGCGTACCTCCTTGAGCGACGGCTGCGGGGGGGGGGGGGAGAAAGCGGACCTCCCCCGTCACTGTGACGCTAATCCGCACGGCTAAACAGTCGAGGGCTTTGTGACGACAGGCAATTTGTCACCGCCGCGTGATTTGCATTGACCCCTCGGCTCATGTGGTCACCTCATTCGTCGTATGTCGCTCCCCTCGCACCGCTGGCGCCACCCGCATTGGACGTTCAGTATATTAGCAATGCTATCACAAAGTTGGGCTGTGTAGCATTTAAATATTTCGGCTAATAATCCTCATTTGGCATTTTGCCGTATTTGTATTCGAAAGGGCACCTGTGTCCTGATTTTGCAGTCGGGCGTTGGCGTCGTTTTTGTAGCTCGCCAAGGCGCCGATCAATCGTGCAACATGGAAAACAATTGTAGGGCTGTCGAATCAATTATCGTATCCCATCAACTGTGCGTGTAATGGACCATAGCTATGCTAAACAAACGTAGCAGGGCTAACTAAACGTAGCTATCCGAAACAAAGGTAGTTCGGCTAAACAAACGTAGCTATGCTAAACAAACATAGCTACGTTAAACAAACAGCTATTTTAAACAATCACAGCTAAGCTAAATAAATGTAGTTGTGCTAAACAAACGTAGCTATGCTAAACAAACATAGCTATCCTAAACAAACAAAGGTATGATAATCAAACATAGCTATGCTAAACAAATGTAGCTATCCTAAACAAACGTAGCTATCCTAAACAAACATAGCTATCCTAAACAAACGTAGCTATCCTAAACAAACGTAGCTAGTCTAAACAAACATGGCTATGCTGAACAAACATAGCTGTGCTGAATAAATGTAGCTATGCTAAACAAACACAACTATGCTAAACAAACATGGCTATCCTAAACAAACGAAGCTAGGCTAAACAAACGTAGCATTGCTAAACAAACGTAGATATCCTAAACAAACATAGCTAGGTTCAACAAACATAGCTATGCTAAACAAACATAGCTGTGCTAAACAAATGTAGCTGTGCTAAACAAACGTAGCTAGGCTATGCTAATCAAACAGCTATTTTAAACAAACATATCTAGCTTAAATAGACATATCAAATAAATGTAGCTATGCTAAACAAATGTAGCTGTGCTAAACAAACATAGCTAAGCTAAACAACCATAGATAAGCTAAACAAATGCAGCTATGCTCAACAAACACAGCTAGGCTAAATAAATGCAGCTATGCTCAACAAACACAGCTAGGTTAAGCAAGCGTAGCTAGGATAAACAAACGCAGCTGTGCTAAACAAACATAGGTATCCTAAACAAATGTAGCTAGGCTCAAAAAATGCGGCTATGCTTATCAAACATAGCTATTTTAAACAAACGTAGCTAGCTTAAATAGACATATCAAATAAATGTAGCTATGCTAAACAAATGTAGCTGTGCTAAACAAACATAGCTAAGCTAAACAACCATAGATAAGCTAAACAAATGCAGCTATGCTCAACAAACACAGCTAGGCTAAACAAATGCAGCTATGCTCAACAAACACAGCTAGGTTAAGCAAGTGTAGCTAGGATAAACAAACGCAGCTGTACTAAACAAACATAGGTATCCTAAACAAATGTAGCTAAGCGAAACAAATGTAGCTTTGCTAAACAAACGCAACTATGCTAAACAAACATGGCTATCCTAAACAAACAAAGCTAGGCTAAAGAAACATAGCATTGCTAAACAAATGTAGATATCCTAAACAAACATAGCTAGGCTCAACAAACAGCTATGCTAAACAAACATAGCTGTGCTAAACAAATGTAGCTGTGCTAAACAAACTTAGCTAGGATCAAAAAATTTGCCAAATAATTTCGTTAGCATACGTCCCGCTTTGTGTGCCGTGTACTTACCGGACTTGATTTATTATTTACTTTTGCGGAAATTTGCCCTTTTTTTTTTTTTACTCTACTTCCTCACTGTGACTGATCTCGTTTTGCTATCGCATACTGCAAAGCTACATTTAGCTAATGCAATGTTGGTACAGTAGGATTAGCATCTCTCGCTAAGTCCACTGGAGCTAAAAGCAAGCTTCTTACTAGTCTGCTTTCAAGCATATAAACCTTCCATCTCCATATGCATCCAGGCCGTTTTAAGTGATTGATTCGATATGACTGCTTAAAGTCCGATCGGCATCGATCGAGGTTTAGATCGGATTTGGTCTTTGATCTTGAACACAAATTTCATCGCACCTGTGATGACCTAGGGGCGGGGCGGGGGGGTTGTTAATGAAATTCTTACAACGCGATAAAGTAACAGGAAGGCATAAATTCACTTGCGGAAACGGTGATGGAAATAAATCAAAATCCCAAACGCCGAACAAGATTTGCAGAGATAAACTGTCAACAATGTCCTGTTGAATGACATCAAGGCACCTTGAGCGCTCATTAATCTATTTTCTCTAGCGCAGAAAAGGAGGGTGTAGAATAGAACTGCCCGGATGAGCAGACTGAGGAAAAAAAAAATAATAATAATAAACTACAAAAAGTAAAATCGGAATCACTCCCCCAGGAGAGTTAAAAGTGTGCCTAAAAGCCTTTTGCCGTCGCCTTGATTGATTTGATGTCCTTGAAAAGTGAGCGAGAACAAGTAAAAAGACAAAAAGGATACCCCCCCCCCCCCCCCCGAAGAATACAAGGAGTGCATTCATCAAGTGACTTAGTTGTGTTTGTCCTCCGCAACGAGTGACCAAGGGCCCCTTGCTGGTATTTTCCTTGTTGTTGTTGTTGTTTTGATCAATGGAAACAAGAGCCGCAGTGGTGATTTACAACCCCCCCACCCCCCCGGCCCCAAATAAATATTATATAAATGGAAAAGGGTTTCTTAAGCCGTCATCTGTACTTCTTTGAATGTGTCGGACGTTTTGCTCCTCATCCGAAAAGCTTCGTCAACCAACTAAAAATTGTTCTTAAATTATTACAAATGAATAAAATCCCAAATTTATTCGGGAATTGAAAAGTGTGGCGCTGAGCGCCATTCTCGAATGGGTTTTCTTTTGTCTTGTTTGGGTGTCTATAAAGCGCTAGTCAGACCTCTGGCAGTGTTTTTTTTTTTCACTTCCACGAGGCAGCAGCATTTGCCTTTTGTCCATGTTAGCGCTTTGTTCCAGCTTTTGCTGTTGTTAAAGCGCTATATCAGCCAATATGTATGTATTGTATTGTATTTTGTATAGCCGCCCTCATTTCAAGCTCATATAACTCTAAACTCATATAATGTAGGGATTAACTATTTTTATCTGATGAAAGACATGGGTCTAAGTTCAGCTATTGTTAAGGCGCTATATAAACCAATATGTATTGTACTGTATTGTATTTAGTACAGCCGCCGCTATTTCAAGCTCATATAACTCCACACCCATATAATTTAGTAATTAACTCTTTGTTTCTGATGAAAGAAGAGGGTCTATGGTCAGCTATTGTTTAAGTGCTATATAAACCAATATGTATGGATTGCACTGTATTTTGGACAGGTGCCCTCATTTCAAGCTCATATAACTCCAAACCTACATAACTTAAGAATTAACTCTTTTTTTTTCTGATGAAAGACGACATTCTAAGGTTTCTCGCGCTGCAATGGATGTTTATGTAGTCCTAAAACTCAATATTCAAGTGATAATGACAAAAACCCTGGCACTGGAGTGAATACATTTTTGCATATCTTCTGGTAGTAAATGAGTTAATATAGTATAATATAGCAAGGAAAATTGCTATATTATACAATATATCCAAATTTAAGATCTAAAGCGTTTGCATCCATTTCCCATGACGACTATCGATTTTTGGACAAACATCTTTGAAGATAATTTGTCCCCTTTTTTTTACTTGATGCCCTCCAATCAATCACTTTGTTTGTCCCCGTTAGCTTCAAACCATCTTCGATCGCGATTTGGCAGAGGGCAGCTGTTCCGCCGTTATTTGGCTTTCCCGTATTTCCAAAGCAATACGTACAACCAAGCAAGGTGTCAGCGGGTCTTGTCCAAAGATCGACATCTCCCGCGGGCTCGCTTCCCTTCACTCGTGCGATGACACGTCGGGCTTTTTGAATGATTGCGACCCTCGCGGCCACTCCAGACCAAGGAGGAGGCGCCGGTGTCGAGGTGGAGGAATTGTCCTTGAAATGGGTAACAATGGGCTACGAGTGGAACGTGTCATCTCTCCGAGGGCTCTGACAATATTCATCTAGCCGTCAATCACCGCGGGCAGCCGGTCCACTACTGGAACCCCCGTAGGGTGTTGCTTAATTAGGCTACTGTCATACCAAAAGTGATTAAGATGGTAACCCTGACATACATGACCCCGCTCGGGTCATGTATGTATCATCACTTCTAGACTATCACTTGTTAGAGATGTTCGATCGGACACTGTGGACAAAGACTCGAACCCAGAAAGATTGTCTTTACTGCCGGCAGGAGACGTATCCATTCATGACAGACGCCTGAATTCTGCAGCCCTCTGCCAAGCTATTTATTGAGAGTATATGCAAATCTATCTACTAGCTGGCTAGCTAGCTTTCTATCTATTTGAGTTACTTACGGGTTGAGTGAATGCTGGCGCGTGTGGTTGCCGCTGCTCACCCACAGAAAAAAACTTATCCTGTGACTGTAAAGTGACTTCGAGAGTTTTGAAAGGCGCTTAGAAATGAAATGTATTATTATTGTTATTATTATTTAAGTGATACATTAGTAAAACATAGTTTTCTTGATTAGAATACCACACCCCTGGGCGTTCTAAGCGCGAATAGCTGTAAGCAATGAAACCTTGTCTGATAAATTTGTAACCTGGCTAATGAGTCCTTCCCGTGAAGGAGTTTCAAGTCGTAAATCGCTTCGGTAATAAAGTGTTTCCCAAGTCCTAAATTCTGTCCAAGGCCAGATCTCCGAGATCAGAGGTCCCAAACCCGAACCGGTACCGGTCCGTGGGTCATTTGGTACCGGGCCACGCAGAAAGAAGAAATAATTTACACAAAATGAAAAATTACCAGATTACATGCGTTACTCTTGACGCATGTCAAAACGCTTGTCTAGGTCACGTGATACATACCGCTAAAATTAGCCCACCGTAAGCTAGCATAAATGAGTACAAAACAAACGTCTTATTTTGTTGTCCTCAGATTGACCCCAGGTTGTCTGTGCTTCAATTGTGTATTCGAGTCACACATGTTGACTAAGCATATAACAGCATAACTTCTTATTCTGTCTAATCTCTATCATCACTCAAAAAGTTGGGTCAGGTGCAATGACCAGGATCATTTTTGTGATCTTTTCTAGGGGGGAGTGGGTGTAACAGATGGAGGTTCACACAGTGTATATGACGGCCAGTCTAAAGAAATCTTTGATGCCTACCCACAGCGGCTGATTTCTACTATGCTAACGCTAGCTAGCTTCCAGGCTAACGTTAGTCCTGATGGATGCTGTTTTAGCGAAACTAAGCTCAGCGGTTTATGGCAAGTTTTCATACCCGCAGCGGCTGATTTCCACTATGCTAATGTTACCTAGCTTTAAGGCTAATGTGAGTCCAGGTGGAGGCTGTTTTAGCTAATCTAAGCTCAGCGGTTTGTTCCAAGTTTTCATGGAGTGGCCAAATAATGGTTTGGGTCAGATGAATAGTCGCATTGGTGCAATGACCAGGATCACGTGGGATGTTTTCTCGGGGGAGTGGGTGTAACAGAACTCCGCCGCTGTGCATATGTAGGCTTGTCTGAAGGATTCCTACCCACAGCGCCTGAATTCCACTCAGCAAACGCTAGCTAGCTTCGAGGCTAACGTTAGTCCAGATGGAGGCTGTTTTAGCTAAACTGTGCCAACTTTTCACAAAACGTAACGTGTATTTGTTTCTTTAAAGGCAAACGTTGATTCACAGCGGGATGGAGGAGCACCATCTGGCGTGTCTGCCATATTAAAAAAAAAGTGCTAATGTACCCCCGGTGGCTAAAATGAGTCCCCCTCCTCAAGGCTTTCTGCCTCCTTCACACCATAATTGAAACTAATGTAAAAATAGGCGTGACGTGAGGACAGACGCTCACTCTCTAAGGTCAAAGCTGGTCTTTTTACTCTCATTAAATGTCGGTCAGGAAGCATGTTAGACATGTGATTGAGGGGGGGGGGACATGTAATTTGATCACCGCACAGGAGGAAATGAGAGTTAAGAGTGGACGAAATGAGATGAAAACGCATGTTCCGAATTCAAGGCTATCTAATTCTCTAAAAATGACACCCTCCATCCGATCATCTCCTCACGTGATAGTAAAACGCGGACATCTCGAGACAGCGACCATCAAAATGTCCTCGCCGCTCCGCTGTCACATTTCGAGTATGTCACGTGCAAGGGGGCACGTTGCCATAGACACGGCGAGCTACGAAGAGCAATTGGTGACATCCATCAAATGTTCGAGCGGTCTCGCTGTCTGATCCCATTGACACTCTTGACGCTTGACTACAGTGGATTTATCTCATTTGGTTTCATAAATTGAAAAAAAAAATCTAGATTAAAAATCAATTGAGACATCAATGATATTCTTAGATGCTAATGAGTGTTTCAGACATTAATCTCCTCTGTAATCTGAATTCGATAGCGCAAGAATGTGTTTGTAATCTCAAAATCCAGTGGGATTATTGAAATAATGAGCGGCAAAGGCGGTATTCAATCGGAGAATGCATACCTGTTGCCATCTACGAGGGTTGTCGCTAGCGACTAGCTAGCGCTTGCATCATTCGCCCACAATGATATTATATCTTGTAGCTCAAGGCTAGCCTTTTATTTTGTAGTTTGCAGATGAGGAAAGACTTCTGAGATGTTAAGAATCGTGAAGCTAACTAGCTCATTGACAGATATGAAGGTAGAATATCAGATGTCTGGGTATAGACACTTGTGGGACGCCATATTTTTTTTGTTATGGAATGAAATGCCTTATGTTTTTTTTTTTTTTTGCTATTACATGGACAATCAATGGCAATATGCAGTATGCGTTGCCGGGCAACTGAGAATCTTTGGTTATTCTTGCTAGGTTTGAGATCTTTTTTTTTTTTCAATCCTTGCAAGGAACATGACCTGAGAGAAGCTTATTGTTGGTTGAGAACATATTGATTGGGTTTGTTTGTTCACCTGCGGTGGGTCCATGTTTTTATTGGAAAAATGAAGGCAAAACATGGCGTGATCGTGTGGAATCGTGTACGCGGTGCAGTCTGTTCTCAGTCAATGTTCAAAGAGGAGGGACTGGATTTGTTGATGCAAAAGTACATTTTTTAGGAAGGGTTTATGGCACCAGATTTCAGATTTTGTGTGACTTGTAGGATTTCTGGACAAAATTATTATTTTTTTTAACTCTTTTACTGCTATTCCCAAATTTATTTGGGAATTGAAAATATGACATAGAATGCCATTCCTGAATTTGTTCAGTTTTTTTCATGTTTGGGTGCAGATAAAGCGCTGGCCATGGCCTCTGGCAATGTTTTTTCCTTCCACAAGGGGCTGCATTATCGTTTTTTTTTTTTCCGTTAGCACTTTATTCCTGCTTTAGCTGTTGTTAAAGCGCTATATAAACCAATATGTATGCATTGCATTGTATTTTGGACATCTGCCTTCATTTCAAACTCAGATAACGTCAGACCCATATCATTTAGGGATTAACTCTTTTGTTTATGAAAGAAGAGAGTCTGAGGTTTCTTCGAGTTACAATGACAAAAACTCTGGCACTGGAGTGGACACATTTTTTGCACATTGTCTGGGAGTGAAGGAGTTTTATTTATCTATTGATATTTTCATTTATTATTATTATTTATTGTTATTTGTTCCTATTTTTATTATTTATTATTATTTATAGTATTTATTACTATTTAATACAATTCGAGTGACAATGACAAAAACCCTGAGCTATTTTTGCACATCGTCTGGCAGTGAATGAGTTAATTTATTATTTTTAATTACACATGGTGGGAAAAAAAGGCTTTGAAATATCTGGCAGTGAATAAGTTAATGTATCAGTTTATTGATTTCTTTATGAATTCATTTATTTAATTTATTGGTATATTAATTTATCAATGTATTACTTTATTTTATTGATTTATTTATTTATTTATTTATTTGTCATTCAACTATTCATGTATTTATTATTATTATTATTTATTATTATTATTATTATTATTATTATTATTATTATTATTATTATGGAGTATTTATTCTTATTTAATACAATTTGAGTGACAATGACAAAAACATGCCTGGCAGTGAAGTGGACACATTTGAGTGAACGCTGGCGCATGTGGCTGCCGCTGCTCGCCCACAGAAAAATTTATCCTGCGACTGTAAAGCAACCTTGAGAGTTATGAAAGGCGCTTATGAATGAAATGTATTATTATTATTATTATTATTATTATTATTATTATTGCACATCGTCTGGCAGTGAATGTGTGAATTTATTATTTTTATTTACATATGCCGGCAAAAAAAGGCTTTGAAATGTACTGACACCGTGAATGCCATCCAGTGTTTCACTGAAACAATTCCTGGGGAGCACTTGAAAAGCTTCCACAATACAGTGAGCGGGATGCATAATTAATATCATTTATCACACAACGGGCCGACTCATGTGAACAGCATAATGTGCTGTCATTTTTTATCCCGATTGAGCTCTAAATAGCTCAAGTTTTTGTGCTGTTTTTTTAGGGGGTTATTATTATGAACAGGATGTCTGCTTTGAATGCGATTTTTCCATCACACATCCAGGTTTTCATTTGAGATAGAGTAATAGATGATATGTGGTGGTGGGATGGAGGACAGGGGGGGTAATAATGGCTCTGCGCCTTCCCCTTGATGAAAAAAAACGAGGGAAAAAACAGTCAGCGTATTCTACAAACACAACAGAGGGAGTTTATAGTGGGGATCCAATGCCAGGGGGAGATCCAAGGCGGCTTTAGATTTGTCATTTTCGCACACAAATAGTCTTCGGCGCTCCCGGGCGTCGTTAGAAACGCTCACTAGCGTCGGCGACATTCATAGCTCCCACCCCGCAAACTTCAGAGACGCCCGCCCGTCAAGTTTGTTGTCGAGCCATCAACACAAGGACAGGGAGCTAGTTTCCCCTCTTGGGATGACGAAAATTGATCAGAGCACAGTCGGCATCACTTTTCAACTTCTTGCACTAAATGAAGAATTTATTCTGAGCCCGCCGGGTCACAAAATGGAAAAAAAACGCTTATCAACGCGGCTTGGAATTGAAGCGGATTTACGTGGAAAAGGAGATTTCACTTCCACCAGTTTCGAAAACAGCTTGGAGTGACGTTAACCAATCGCTGGTACCGTCGACGTAGCGGCTAGTGGCGATCACGGGAGAGGCGGTTTGAATCGTCCGGGTCACAAATGGGAACGTTTGTCAACGCGGCTTGGAATTGAAGCGGATTTACGTGGAAAAGGAGATTTCACTTCCACCAGTTTCGAAAACAGCTTGGAGTGACGTTAACCAATCGCTGGTACCATCGACGTAGCGGCTAGTGGCGATCACGGGAGAGGCGGTTTGAATCGTCTGGGTCACAAAATGGAAAAAAAACGCTTATCAACGCGGCTTGGAATTGAAGCGGATTCACGTGGAAAAGGAGATTTCACTTCCACCAGTTTCGAAAACAGCTTGGAGTGACGTTAACCAATCGCTGGTACCGTCGACGTAGCGGCTAGTGGCGATCACGGGAGAGGCGGTTTGAATCGTCCGGGTCACAAAATGGAAAAAAACGCTTATCAACGCGGCTTGGAATTGAAGCGGATTTACGTGGAAAAGGAGATTTCACTTCCACCAGTTTCGAAAACAGCTTGGAGTGACGTCAACCAATCGCTGGTACCGTCGACGTAGCGGCTAGTGGCGATCACGGGAGAGGCGGTTTGAATCGTCCGGGTCACAAATGGGAACGTTTGTCAACGCGGCTTGGAATTGAAGCGGATTTACGTGGAAAAGGAGATTTCACTTCCACCAGTTTCGAAAACAGCTTGGAGTGACGTTAACCAATCGCTGGTACCGTCGACGTAGCGGCTAGTGGCGATCACGGGAGAGGCGGTTTGAATCGTCCGGGTTACAAATGGGAACGTTTGTCAACGCGGCTTGGAATTGAAGCGGATTTACGTGGAAAAGGAGATTTCACTTCCACCAGTTTCGAAAACAGCTTGGAGTGACGTTAACCAATCGCTGGTACCGTCGACGTAGCGGCTAGTGGCGATCACGGGAGAGGCGGTTTGAATCGTCCGGGTTACAAATGGGAACGTTTGTCAACGCGGCTTGGAATTGAAGCGGATTTACGTGGAAAAGGAGATTTCACTTCCACCAGTTTCGAAAACAGCTTGGAGTGACGTTAACCAATCGCTGGTACCGTCGACGTAGCGGCTAGTGGCGATCACGGGAGAGGCGGTTTGAATCGTCCGGGTCACAAATGGGAACGTTTGTCAACGCGGCTTGGAATTGAAGTGGATTTACGTAAGAAAGGAGATTTCACTTCTACCAATTCCGAAAAACAACTGGGAGTGGCAACTGGGATTTGAATCCTCGGCTGGTCGTCTCATAAAAACAACGGAGAGCATACAAACACGTGTGATTAAGACGTGATATAACGCGGCAATAAAATGGCGCCCCGGTAACTATTTATGCCTGCAATTAGATGCAAGGGGAGAGTCCGACGGCGGCTGCCGCATAAAATATCATTTTACGGTTAACCGGGGTTGTATTAGTCCATATTTCATCCTCGGAGGTGGTGGTGGGGGGGGTGCGTCTCAACAATACGGTCGTCAAACGTTGACAGGGTTGCTCTTTGCTCCCGTATTGAATCTTGTTGCATGTTCCCGATGACATCTGCGTTGTATTTCTCCGACAGCAGCAACTAAAATGTTGACGCGTTATATTACGGTGACTTTTTAAAGAAGGATCACTTTAATTCAAACCGATACCGGCGCCAGGGCAGGTTATGTACAATACAGCTAGCGACAAGAGCAAATTTCACTGCATGCTAACAAGAATTAGCATCTGGTAGCGCACTGTAGCATTGACACCGCGCAGACTTCGGATGATTGTTATGTGACTGCTAGGAAAGTCCATGAAGTCCAAAGAAGGACAAAATGGCGGCCAAGTAAGCAGCCGTTAGCAAGTGCTCTCACTAGCCTTGTATATTTTTAGTTTTTGTGCTATTTTTGTGTCTTTTTTAGTTGTTTTGCGTCAACTGGAACGGATACGGATTGTTTCTCAGCATTTTTGACATTCATCAAAGAGGAGACTGCTGAGCATGCATGAGTTGCATGAATATGCCAGCACAGTTTTTGATCTGGGAGGAATATCAGTGCCATTTGACTGTCATCGCGGGCAACATTGTCACAGCCCCGCTTTGTTTAGCGTAATGGGTCGTATGTGGAATTGTCGCGGTTTGGAATTGAAGCGGATTTACGTGCTGACAGGAGATTTGAGACAGGCTCTTTTCGTCCGTCAATGGATGCTATAGCTTAGTGTTTGCTTTCAATATTTAGCTTGTAGCAGATGTGCGCATTTCATCATGACGTCCCTGATCCACTGGTGAAAAGGAAGCTTTGATGCGATCCTCTTTCATCTAGAACTGCTTCATACAACAAAGAAGGTGCAGAAAGTGCTTAAGATTGAATAATGATAATAATAATACATTTAATTTCTAAGCGCCTTTCAAAACGTTCAAGGAGACTTTACAGTGACAGGATTTTTTATTTTTGTGCGGTGGAGCAGCGGCAGCCATTCACGCCAGCGTTCACTCTACCTGGAAGTTATTATTTGTTATTTTGTTTTTTCTTGTTGTTTTGACTTCAAGAGTGGCTGCCTTTACAGCAACTCCTGCATTTTGTTTTTCTACTTCTTCCTTTCCTTTCCTCTTACTCTCATCACTTTGTCGCTGTGAAATGTGAATTTCTCCACTGCGAGACTAATCAAGGCTAATCCAATCCAATCCAAAAGCAGTTGACGACAAAAATGGCAGAATCCTCTCTGCGCAAAGCCCTAACTATGAGGAAAAAGAGGTGTACAGGAATTAACGTGTCGCCTCCAGCTTGCCGGTTGATAGTAGTGACATGCTAGGCGCTTGTTACCATGGTAACGCTGTCCCAATTCACTCATCTATCAATGCTACCCTACCATTGGTTGTCGCCGAATAATTCCTGACAGGTGACATGGCCTTCTTGTCACAATTTATTGAAAAGGGGGCGTGAGGGTTGATTAGCATTATTAGCTAATGCTAATACTGAAAATGCTCTGGGATTAAAATCAAGGCCCGAGTGACGGACACGAAAACTAATGATGAAACATTGTCCCAGTCAAGTATTGGAGTAAGTAGAGCGTTAACAATGAAATGAAATTGCCTCGCCCACAACGGCGCATCTTGACTGCATGGCGTATAATATGACGGTGATGGCAGATTATGTAATTTCATATTTTTTTTTTTTTATATATAAATTATTTCAAATGATGTAACAGGTTTGGCCACAGATGGCTGCTCGGCAGATGGGGAAGATTTTGGTTTAAGGGGGGGCGGTCTTTGCCTTCATCTGCATTTACGCTAAAACGCGATTGCTTCTTCTGTTATTTTGCGAGTTGAGTAAAGCCAAAAATGAAATGAAAAAAATGAAAATAAATAAATAAAATCAAATGTCAAGGTTGACCTAGCAGATATGAGCGCGTTTGACTTTTTCATGCGGATTATCTCTTCCATTATTGAGAAAACAAGATGTTCTCTCTCGTGTATTGTTGACGTCTATAATTGCTTCTTTTCATGCGATAGGCCAGGAAAGCTTAGGTTGCGACCAATCTCGGGCGCCATACGTGATAAACGGAATAACGGCAGGAATGCGGGCGCCTTGGCATTTACGGGGTATTGTTGTGGGAAAACTTCTCATTATCTTTGTTTTACTTTTTTATTTTTGGATTTTTTTTTTTCCCCCTCCAGATGATTTCGGCAAGCTAATTTAGCATAGATGTTACTGGATGGGTCCAGCGGTTTACGTTAGCCGAACGGAGTGCGTTAAATTTACTGAAACGTTTAACGTTTAACAGATGTCCGCTAAAAAATAAAATGGCCGGGTTATTAAACGCCTCCCTTTTCTCATTTTTTTATGAGCCGCGAAGTGCGGTCAATATTTTAAAAAGCATGACATTGACATTTAATGAGATGGCGCTTTTAAAAATTCTGAGTTTAAGAAGTAGGGTTAGTAACGCCTGCCGCTCATCGCAGGGCTTGGTGTTAGCATCTTGTTGTTTTTATTGTTGTTGTTTTTTTACCAAAAGTTGGAAATTAGTATCGGTTGAATTCATTGGTGGAAAACTTGTGCGTTAGCTTGGATAGACATGCTAAGTGTTTTTTTTTTTTCCCCCAAAAAGTTGAAAATTAGCATTGGTTCAATTGATTGGTGGAAAAGTTGGAAATTAGCATTGGTTGAATTAATTGGTGTAAAACTTGTGCGTTAGCTTGGGTAGCCATGCTAAGTGTTTTTCCCCTTTTTTCCCGAAAAGTTGAAAATTAGCATCGGTTGAATTGATTGGTGGGAAAGTTGGAAATTAGCATTGGTTGAATTGATTAGTGGAAAAGTTGTGCGTTAGCTTGGATAGCCAAGCTCAGTGTTTTTTCCCTTTTATCCCCAAAAGTTGAAAATTAGCATTGGTTGAATTGATTGGTGGGAAAGTTGGAAATTAGCATTGGTTGAATTGATTGGTGGGAAAGTTGGAAATTAGCATTGGTTGAATTGATTAGTGGAAAAGTTGTGCGTTAGCTTGGATAGCCATGCTCAGTGTTTTTTCCCTTTTATCCCCAAAAGTTGAAAATTAGCATTGGTTGAATTGATGGTGGGAAAATTGGAAATTAGCATTGGTTGAATTGATTGGTGGGAAAGTTGGAAATTAGCATTGGTTGAATTGATTAGTGGAAAAGTTGTGCGTTAGCTTGGATAGCCATGCTCAGTGTTTTTTCCCTTTTATCCCCAAAAGTTGAAAATTAGCATTGGTTGAATTGATTGGTGGGAAAGTTGGAAATTAGCATTGGTTGAATTGATTAGTGGAAAAGTTGTGCGTTAGCTTGGATAGCCATGCTCAGTGTTTTTTCCCTTTTATCCCCAAAAGTTGAAAATTAGCATTGGTTGAATTGATGGTGGGAAAATTGGAAATTAGCATTGGTTGAATTGATTGGTGGGAAAGTTGGAAATTAGCATTGGTTGAATTGATTAGTGGAAAAGTTGTGCGTTAGCTTGGATAGCCATGCTCAGTGTTTTTTCCCTTTTATCCCCAAAAGTTGAAAATTAGCATTGGTTGAATTGATTGGTGGGAAAGTTGGAAATTAGCATTGGTTGAATTGATTAGTGGAAAAGTTGTGCGTTACCTTGGATAGCCATGCTCAGTGTTTTTTCCCTTTTATCCCCAAAAGTTGAAAATTAGCATTGGTTGAATTGATTGGTGGGAAAGTTGGAAATTAGCATTGGTTGAATTGATTAGTGGAAAAGTTGTGCGTTAGCTTGGATAGCCATGCTCAGTGTTTTTTCCCTTTTATCCCCAAAAATTGAAAATTAGCATTGGTTGAATTGATTGGTGGGAAAGTTGGAAATTAGCATTGGTTGAATTGATTAGTGGAAAAGTTGTGCGTTAGCTTGGATAGCCATGCTCAGTGTTTTTTCCCTTTTATCCCCAAAAGTTGAAAATTAGCATTGGTTGAATTGATTGGTGGGAAAATTGGAAATTAGCATCTGTTGAATTGATTGGTGGTAAAGTTGGAAATTAGCATTGGTTGAATTGATTGGTGGAAAAGTTGGAAATTCGCATCGGTTGAATTGATTGGTGGAAAAGTTGGAAATTAGCATCGGTTGAATTGATTGGTCGATTCGGAAATCAAACACCTGTTCGCAATTTTGCCATTGAGCTCCTCGACTGGTAAATTGTGCCTGAGTTTGGTTAGACATACTAAATTACTGTTGTGTTTATTATTTTGCTTTATGTTGACTATTATGTGAAGTGCTTTGTTTTAGCTGCAGTGAAAGTGCTATATAAATTAGGATGTATTGTATTGTATTGTGTTTTGTTTGTTTGTTTTTTTTCCCAAAAGTTGAAAATTAGCATCGGTTGAATTGATTGGTCGATTCGGAAATCAAACACCTGTTTGGAATTTTGCCATTAAGATCCTTGATCGCTAAGTTGTGCGTTAGCTTGGATAGACATGCTAAGTATTTCAATTCTTTTTTTTTTCCACAAAAGTTGAAAATTAGCTTCGGTTGGATTGCTTGATGGAAAAATTGGAAATTAGCATCGGTTGAAATGATTGGTCGATTTTCAAATCAAACACCTGTTCGGATTTTTGACCTTCACCTCGTTGGCCGGCAAGTTGTGCGTTAGCTGGAATAGATATACTCAGTGTTTTTTTTTGAAAATTAACGTGGGTTGAATTGATTGGTAGAAAAGTTGAAAATTAGCATCAGTTGAATTGATTGGTGGTAATGTTATGAATTAGTTGTATGAATTAGTAGAATCAGTTGAATTGATTGGTTGATTCGAAAATCAAACGTTTGAAATTTTGCCATTCAGCTCCTCCACCGATGAATTGCGCGTTAGCTTGAATGCTAAGGCATGCTAGGTGTTTTTTTTTGTGTGAAATTTCTAAAAATTGGTTGAATTGATGAGTGCAAAAGCTGGAAATTAGCATCAGTTGAATCAATTGGTCAACTTGGAATTCCAACACTTGTTCGCAATTTTGACATTCATTTCTTCAACCGCTAAGTTGTGTGTTAGCTTGGATAGACATACTGAGTGTTTTTCTTAAGACAGAAATGAACCCTGTCACAGAGGCCATTTCATGCTTGACACCTTTATGGAGAATATCGCTTTGTATGCCAGCGTTTGTGTGTTTTTTTTTTTTTATTTTATTTTTTATCAGCAACTGTCAAAGCTGACGTGCACTCGGTTCTATCCGCATGCACTCCCAAAGACGGCTTGACAGCGATAAAGGGCCTCTTCAAAAGCAAACGTTTAAGACCCGCACCGTCGAAGGAGTCGCTCGACAGGTGCGCAATTGCAAACCGATCCGCCTCATCCAAAATCATTTGTGATGGAGAAATTTTGCTGTCACGCTAGCATGACGCTAATGGCTATTTTTGGCCCAATTGGTTAATTATAGCAACCCAGCTTTTTTTAAACGGGTGAGTCGATAATGCCACTCTTTATCTTTTATCTTTGACTTGATTTTAGACATTTGTGATTGGCATTTTCTTGATTAGCCGACACTGTTACGACTGAAGATTAATCATGTAAAAAAAAAAAAATAGCTGAGTCACCATCATATCCTTTGAGGAGACAATGCACTTAGCTAATTAGCGCACTCGATGGCAACACAACACTCTTTGCACTTGATAAATTTCGACAATACGCTATTAGGAAAGCTCAAAATCTCCCCTCCCCCCCATACACACCCCCCCCAACGCCTACTGAGTGCTGTTTGCGTCAAGACAAACGGCTCTCTGGTGTGCCGCCCAGATTGGAGCAGACCGTATTAAACCTGCAAATGCGAGCGAGCGATTAATTTAAAGACAGTGTCGCCATCAGAAGCAAAATTAATAAAAAAATAGAGCGTCATAATACCTAAACAGAGAAATTATCGCTAACTGCTCTCCCGCAAACTTGAGTTGAAATATCCCAGCTCGCCCGACATCCTTGTATGCGGAATTTTGCCGCTAACGAATGACGCAAACGAATGCCACAAACAAATGCCACTAACAAATGCCGCTAATAAATTCCACTTAAAAAAATGTCGCTAACAAATGCCAATCAGAATCAGAATCAGAATCAGAATACCTTTATTCGTCCCGCAATGGGGAAATTTGCAATAACAAATGCTGCTAAGAAAATGCCACTAACGAATCCTGCTAACAAATGCCACTAACAAATGCCGCTAATAAATTCCACTTAAAAAATGCCGCTAACAAATGCCACTAACAAATGCCGCTAATAAATGACACTTAAAAAATGCCGCTATCAAATGCCGCTAACAAATACCAATAACAAATGCTGCTAAAAAAAATGCCGCTAACGAATGCTGCTAACAAATGCCACTCACCAATATCATTCACGAATGCCACTAACAAATGGCGCTAACTAATGCTGCTAATGAATGCCGCTAAAAATGCTGCTAAGAAATGCTGTTAACGAACGCTGCTGACAAATGCTGCTAACGAATGCCGCAAACTAATGCCCCTAACAAATGGCTAATGAATGGCACTAGCAAATATTGCTAACGAATGCCCCTAACAAATGGCTATTGAATGCCTATAACAAATGCTGCTAATAAATGCTGCTAACGAATGGCGCTAACGAATGGCGCTAGCGAATGCTGCTAACAAATGCTGCGAACGAATGCCGCTAACAAATGGCAATAACAAATGCTGCTAACAAATGGTGGTAACAAATGCCAATAACAAATGCTGCTAACGAATGTCGCTAACGAATGCCGCTAGCATAAACCACTAAAAAATGCAGCTAACGAATGCTTTCATCGAATGCCACTAACGAATGCTGCTAACAAATGGCAATAAGAAATGCCACTAAAAATGTCGCTAACGAATGCAGCTGGCGTCGTCATGGAGAACGCTAGCAATATTTGAATGCTCGTCAAAGCATGACCAAAAAATAAATAATAACCGTGATCGTCTTCCCAGGCTATATGAGTGTATATCAAGCACGGGTATGATAAATGCTAGCTTAATAGGCTGCTCTATCAGCGTCCAGGATGTTTCCGGCTCCTGACTCCGGTTAAGCCCTCGAGAGGGCAACGAGGCGAGGGCGGGAGCGGGAGCCTGCGCATGGCCCACATGATAATTCCCCTCCCGACCCGCCGCGCTATGAGAAGCATGCGTCGCTACGTCTCAATTAACAATCCCGCTAGCTTCCCTTTGTATTTTAGCGCCAGGGGTGTCGCTGCCGATTCGTAATCAATTAATCGCCTACTAAGTCTTTTAAATGGGCCACGTGCGCTTGGATTGATAAGGCTCATCGGTTGGGGGTTGTTAGGAGGGTGGGGGTAGGTAGAGGGGCAGTTCTACCTCCATTAAATTTAAACAAAAGCACTGTTTTAATCTGTTGGATCTGGAGCAGCACAGAAAGCAATTTGTTCGGGGTTAGAAGTTAATTAGCTTGCGCCGTATGCTTTTTGTTCTTGGTTAGATGGAACTTTGAAGTTATTTCATAATGCATTTCCCAAAGGGGACGGTTGGGGGACGTAATTATGTCTTCTAGTTAACATTTACTAGAGGGAAAATGGCAGTGGACTGGCATAAATTAATAATAACAACAATAATAATAATAATAACAATACATTTCCTTTATAAGTGCCTTTCAAAACTCTCAAGGTCACTTTACAGTCACAGGATAAGTTTTCTGTGGGTTAGCAGCAGCAGCCCACGCGCCAGCGTTCACTCAACCCAGAAGTAAATAGATAGAATCCTAGCTAGCCAGCTAGTAGATAGCTAATAGATAGCCAAAAGATAGCTAGCTAGATAGCTACCCACCTAGATAGCTCTATAGCTAATAGATAGTTAGCTAATACACTGAATGTCACTATTAAACATACAGATAGAAAGCTATCTAGCCAGCTAGTAGATAGCTAATAGATAGCCAACAGATAGCTAGCTAGTTAGTTAGTTAACTAATACACTGAATGTCACTATTAAACACACATATAGAAATCTAGCTAGTAGATAGATAATACATAGCCAACAGATAGCTAGCTAGATAGCTAGGCACTTAGATAGCTCTATAGCTAATAGATAGTTAGCTAGTTAGTTAGCTAATACACTGAATGTCACTATTAAACACACAGATAGAAAGCTAGCTAGCCAGCTAGTAGATAGCTAATAGATAGCCAACAGATAGCTAGCTAGATATCTAGCCACTTAGATAGCTATATAGCTAATAGATAGTTAGCTAGATAGTTGGTTAGCTAATACACTGAATTCCACTATTAAATACACAGATAGCTAATTAAGAAACGGAAGTGGGCACGGGATTGAGCCCTCCGTCACAAGAGACGGATACCAACCCAAAATCGACTGCTAGCGCTCGCACAGATGCTACGTCCCTGTTTTTGTTAGTCTCCCTGCATGACTATTTACTCTACTTTCATACTGCAACAGCGCCTCCGGCTAAGACCGGAAGCTCAGGTCCCGTTTGTCCTCTGTCCATCAGTCCTTCCTTCTCTTCTTCATCACGTCACATGAAATTAGCTTCCGAGAACCAGCGCTCGCCTCGATCTGCCACTCCTTATCTTTACTCCGTCAACGCTACCGTTCCCCTCCGGAGTAGCGTGTATGCGCTACGACCTAAACCCTGCCCCCCACTAAACCCCCTTACGTACTCGCTTACGTCTTTCATAGCTTAACCTTCAGCCTCCATCTGTTGTCTTGTCTCATTTGGCCTCAGGGCATCCTGAATGGACGTTGCGTATGCGTCTCATATACGGCCGACGGTGGACGTTCTTCGGGGGGGAGTGGGGGGTCAACCGACCCATATAAACGCTGACCACATAGTCCACTTACCAGCCCACAACAAGTAAGACCAAAGTAGTAATTTTCTTCAATTTCTTCCTTCATTCCTTCCTCTCTCCCTCACCCGTTATTTTGAGAAATGTACACTCTACTTTTAACCACTCCACAATGCACGCTGGCTGGCTATCTATTAGCTATCTATCCAGCTAGCTAGTTATCTGTTAGATATCTATTAGCTAGGTAGCTGGCTGTCTATTAGCTATCTATCCAGATAGCTGGCTCCATATTAGCTACCTATTAGCTATCTATCTTACAATCTATTAGGTATTTATTAGCTAGCTAGCTATCTGGCTTTCTACTAGCTCTCTATCCAGCTAGCTAGTTATCTGTTTAGATATCTATTAGCTAGCTAATTATCTGGCTATCTGTTAGCTAGCTAGCTAGCTGGCTGTCTATTAGCTATCTATCCAGATAGCTGGCTCCATGTTAGCTACCTATTAGCTATGTATCTTACAATCTATTAGGTATCTATTAGCTCGCTAGCTTTTTATTTGTTTGAGTTATTCCGAGTAGAGTGAACGCTGGCGCGTATGGCTGCCGCTGCTCACCCACATAAAAACTTATCCTGTGACTGTAAACTAGCCATCAACACGTTTCCCCCGATGACATTGACGCAAGTGCTCGGTGGGTGATGAGAGCGTGTGTCACCTGTAGAAAAAAAATGAAGACCTACCCCGACCCTGTCACCCACCCCCCACTACCCCTTCGCCACACGCAGGGTGCTTGATGAAATGCGTCATTGCACATCCCATCTAGCCCCCCCCCCCCCCAAATATAAACGCTGGCGGAGTCGCTTTTTGCACAACAATTAGGAAGTACAATAATTGGCTGGTAGAAACAAGCTAGGCTATTACGCTGTCAGGCGCTCGAAAGATGGAGGACGGCCACATTGAAAGGGGCAACTTGAAGGCGTCACCTCAAACGAGATCTCATTTGCTACCCCTTTAGTGCCTTCGCAAAAAAACAATACTGTTGTCATGATCACCCTGACGCTTTGTTAGCGATCCCTGTGTGTGTGTGTGTGTGTGTGTGTGTGTGTGTGTGTGTGTGTGTGTGTGTGTGTGTGTGTGTGTGTGTGTGTGTGTGTGTGTGTATTTTTGCTTCCAAAAGGCTTCTTCTCCCCTGAGGCTCATTCAGCTCTCAGCAGAGGACCTCTACCCCCTAGTGGCCACCCTGTGCATTGCAATTGGATTCATATACAGTATGTGTGTTTGTGTATATAAATTGTCTTTAATAATAGTAATACATTGTATTTATAAGCGCCTTTCAAAACTCTCAAGGACAATTCTTTAGTCGTTAAGTTCAAACAGTGTACTCGTACATGGACGTGGACATTATTTCAAGTGGGGTGGGGGAGTGGTTAGCTGCTTTCCAGGATCCTTACTAAGCACCCTCACGTTTTGTGTATTTCTTATTTAGGTGATTATTCTAGCGCGTCTGAGTTGCCTTCATCTGGTTGACGATGCGTTATGAGTCATCATATTCCGAAATTATAGGTAAAAAAAAATTGTAGATTTGAGATTTACTCATTCACTGGGCAGACGATGTGCAAAAATGTGTCCATTCCAGTGCCAGGGTTTTTGTCATTTTCATTAAAATCGCATGACCCATAGACGATTGAGTTTTAGGACTACATAAATATTCAATTCAGTGTAAAAAACCTTAGACACTCTTTTTTTCATCAGAAAAAAAGTGTTAATTCCTAAATTATGTGGGTCCGGAGTTATCTGAGACTGAAATGGGGGCGGATGTACAAAATACAATACATATTGATTTATATAGCGCTTTAACAACAGCTGAAGCTGAACATGGACAAAAAGCAAATGCTAACCCCTCATGGAAGGGGACAAAAAATTGCCAGAGGTCTGACCAGTGCTTTATTGGCATCCCTAAATCAGAATCAGAATCATCTTTATTGCCAAGTATGTAGAACACACAAGGAATTTGTTTCCGGTCGAACACGCTGCACTAGTCTCATCAGCAAAAAAATTAATGAAAAAATGAAATTGATGAAAAAAAATAAATGATATGGATCTGGAGTTATATGAGCTTCAAATGAAGGTGGCTGTCCAAAATACAATGCATTACATACATGTTGCTTTATATAGCTCTTTAACAACAGCTGAATCTAGAACAAAGCGCTAACATGGCAAAAAAAAAGGGAAATGCTGCTAGCGCTAGCATGTAAAAAAGAGAAAAACATTGCCAGAGGCCATGGCCAGCGCTTTATCAGCACCCAAGCATGAAAAAACAAATTCACGAATGGCGCTTTGTCATATTTTCAATCCCCGAATCAATGCGGGAATGGAGTTTATTACAGATTACATGTTTTTGTCCGACTTGCAGGAAACATGCGAAATTAGGTTTGAGGGATCCTGGACAAGTCACCGTCGGGAAGTTAAATCCTCGCACGTGTTGGCGAGATTAGTCATTGTGCGGTATACAAATACGCCCGTCGCCATTGAACGGCGAGCATCCGTCACGCCAAAAGACTTCCATACTGGCCCATATAATCACTGAGTATCACTGATAATACATTTCATTTCTAAGCGCCTTTCAAAACTCTCATTGTCACTTTACAGTCACATGATGAGTTTTTTTGTGTGGGTGAGCAGCGGCAGACACACGCGCCAGCGTTCACTCAACCCCGAAGTAACTTAAATAGATGGCAAGCTAGCTTGTTAGCGAGTATATAGCTAATAGCTAGCGAAACGATAGCTATTAGCTAGCGAATAGATAGCTATTAGCTAGTGAATAGATAGTTCTTAGCTAGTGAATAGATAGCTATTAGCAAGCGAATAGATAGCAACGGTCTCAGGCAATAGAAGAGAGACAAAAAATACACAATACACAAAATATACCTATCTATTCGCTAGCTATTAGCCAGCAAACAGATATCCACTCGCTAGCGAACAGCTAGCTATTCGATAGAAAGCAAATAGCTAGCCACCAGCTAGCGAATAGATAGCCAGCAAATAGCCAGCGAATGGATAGCTAATAGCCATCTTGTTCACCTCGTCCTCATCCAGGACCGAATCATCATTTTTTTTTTCAATATGGCCGAGTTCAGACCCAAAAACACATCAAGAATTCATATCAGAGTGTCAAGAAATATAACAAAGGGGAGGCTTTATGGACTCCCGGAGGGGAGAAAATATCTTTATTATGATGATGAAAAAAATATAGAACATATTTTTGGAGTTAGTGAGGCGATGGGAAAATAGTACTCGAGGCACCTGAGGCGACTAAAAAGTGGAAGAAGATAAAAACTCAGTCCGGGTCTCCATTTCTATTACAAAACATGATAAACGAGGTATCCTTGTTTTTCATGGTTAATGGGGACCCGGACCACCCGCGATAGACGGAAATCTGCCAAGTAGAGTTATATGATTTATTTATTTTTTATTGATTATATGACCACGTGATGAGACAGATTGGGGGGGGGGGTACTGGGCGGGGCTTATAAAGATGCACAGCCAATCCACATGGCTGTAAACTGTCATTCGGTGACGTTAGCGTTGGGAAGCAATCAAGCTACAGCCGTGTACAAAACCTCGGTGTCATTCAGCATTTTTTTAATTCTGAACGTTTTCCTGTTTTTTTTCTATACGTTTACGTTTTTTAATTTTTTATCCTTGGGGAAAAAAAATCAGCAATGCACTGAAACCGCGATAAGTGAACCGTGATGTAGCGAGGGAATACTGTAATTGCAAATGTGAGGTGGGGGGGAGGCTTTGGAGTTCTTCCAGATCAAACTCGCCCATCTAAAGTCATCAACAAACACTAAAAAACCCATTTCAAATGTTTTTTTTAATTTTGTTTTTAATTTTATTTTATTTTTGGTGATGATGTCATCACACCAGATGCCACCGATCATGTTTGGCATGCGAACCCTCAACTCCCCCCCCCCCCCCCCCCCCAACAGAGCCCTGACATTAAAATGGCACAGAAGGCTGATCCTTTAGTGTCTTGGAAGTAGCGGCAGGTGGGGGAGGTAGGTCGGAATCGCCAGGGAGCCAGTTGATAGGAAATCCCGATGTAAATCCAATCTAATTAAAAATGGAGCTGCACTCATTGAGGGATGAGGTGGAGGAAAGCCGATATTCAAGCCGACGAGCTCGTCTACACCCCATTTTTTTTCCAACCCAAAACTTTTCTAACGCATTGTCAAGGTATTTTGCACACATAACAAAGCGCCTGATCCCCCCCCCCCCACCCCGCCCCTAGCTAGGATTACTTTCATTGATGCTAATTTATGAGCATCTATTAGCATGCTTCTCGTTGATTGATACATGCGGGCGGGGGACTGATTAGGCGGCTTAGTGCTTTCAAGCCCTCTGTGTGTGTGTGTGTGTGTGTGTGTGTGTGTGTGTGTGTGTGTGTGTGTGTGTGTGTGTGTGTGTGTTCAGTACAGTACAATATTAGCGCTACAATTAGCATATTTGAAAGGCTTTAATTATTCACTAATGTTTTTTTTTTTAAATCTCTACTTTGTTCGAGTTGTGTTTTTGGAGGTCGTTTTTTTTTCACAGGCCCCTGAAGGCAACGTCTCTCCATAGCTTGACATCCACCACTTAGTAGTTTTTAAGAAACGCAACCCTGAGGCGGGATTCCATAAAAAAAATAAAATAAATGTGGAAAAAAGTGAATGTACAGCAGTTTATGCTTTGAATCGGCAACGTATTACAACTTATATATGATATTATTTCAGTTTCATTTAAAAAAAATATATTTTTGCAATCAAATTAGGCGTCGGAAGCAGCTGCGTGCTTGCGTAACTGCGTGCTAGCGTAACCGCGCACTAGCGCTTATGTAACTTTTGAAGAGAAGTTATATTTTTTTTCCATGATGCACTTTTCGATCTCTTCCTCCAGCATCCTTTTTTTCTTCCGGCATTTGTATGCACGTGCATATATGTATTTGTGTGTTTATGTAGTTATGTATCTATCTATCTATTTATCTATTTAGCTTTTTAGCTTTTTAGTTTTTAGCTTTTTAGCTCTTTAGCTCTTTATCTATTTAGCTATTTAGCTACTGTATTTAGCTATTTAGCAATTTAGCTTTTTAGCTCTTTAGCTATTTAGCTATTTAGCTACTGTATTTAGCTATTTAGCAATTTATCTATTTAGCTATTTAGCTACTGTATTTAGCGATTTAGCTATTTAGCTATTTAGCTATTTAGCTATTCAGCGATTTTGCGATTTTGCGATTTTGTGATTTATCTATCTTGCTATCCTGCTATCCAGCTATCTAGCTGTCTATTTAGCTATCTAGCTATCTATTTATCTAGCTATCAAGCTATCTAGTTATCTAGCTATCTTTCCTGGACAATGTGTCGAGTTTGAGAATAAAAACCCTCAAGGTACTGCATAATTTGACAGTTTTGTTGCGTAAGAGGTGGAGCGAAGCCCGTTAAGATGGTCACAGGCAACTCGTCTTTCAACCAAGGACGTCTTAGGCTCTCTTGTCAGCCCATCGAGTCATCGCTCGCTAACTTCTGTTTCTTGAGGGTCTTCTTGATGCACTTAAAAAGCTTTCCAAAACGTCAGAAAATGTCTTTAGCAATGCCATTAAGAAACTTTTGTTTTTTTGGTACCTGGCCCGCCGCTTACTTCTACTATTCATCCATCAACTGGGATTTTCTGCTCCCGAGTTTGATCCAGAGACTTTTCTCCTTGGAAAAACTAAGCCGTGAGCAAATAGCTAAGCTAACACTCCCTTAAAGCTAGCCTGGGGGGGAGATCTAAACTGGCCCATGAGTGCCGTTTTTTTAGTTTTTTTTTTTTTTGCCCCTAAAATTTGAACTCATTCACTGCCATACGATGTGAAAACACGTGTCCACGTGAGTGCCAGGGTTTTTGTCATTGTCATTCAAATTGCAGTACACAAAGAATATTGAGTTTTCGGGCGACATAAACATTCAATGCAGCGTAAAAAAACCTTAGACTCTCTTCTTTCATCAAAAAAAAAATTGTTAATTCCTACGACTATAAATAAAAAATAAATAAATAAAATCGTAATACATAAAAATAATAATAATAATAATAATAATAATAATAATAATAATTAGATAATCAGATAAATGATGGATACATAAATAAATAAATAGGTCAATAAAATAATAAAATAAACAAAATAAATTAATATATCAATAACGTATTAAATTAACAAAGTAATGAATTAATATATATTAATAAATCAATAAATATATTACCTCATTCACTGCCAGACAATGTGCAAAAATCAAAGTCAAGCCAAAGTCAGCTTTATTGTCAAATATGCTAATATGCATGACATACAGCACAGATGAAATTACTGTCCTGTCGGACCCAGCGTGCAAGGCACTTATAATGACTTTAACAAAGATAATAAACACGAAAATTCTAATGTGTCCTATGCAGTGCCAGGGTTTTTGTCATTTTCACTCAAATTCCAGGACCCTCAGAATATTGAGTTTTAGGACTACATAAACATTCAATTTAGCATTAGATTGTCTTCTCTTATCAGGAAAAAAAATGTTAATTCCTAAGTTGTATGAGTCTGGGGTTATGTGAGCTTGAAATGGGGGCGGATGTACAAAATACAATACGTATTGATTTGGATAGCGCTTTAATAACAGCTGAAGCTGTAACAAAGCGCTAACATTGACAAAAGCCGAATGCTGGCCCCTTGTGGAAGGGAAAAAAACATTACCAGAGGTCTGACCAGCGCTTTATCGGCACCCCTGTAAGACAAATCTAACCCGAAAAAAATCGGGAATGAGTTAAATAGCTGAACCATCGAGTGGGCTTTGTCAAAATGCTCCATTTTTGTCTGCTTCCCTTTTTGGGGGGTTTCTTTTGTATTTTTTTTGGAGTGTTCTTATCACGTCTCAGGTCATTTTACCGCCCCGTTGTTTCGTCTCAACAGGCAGCATCTCGACAGCGGCAGGAAGCTTACTGTTGTGTTTACTTTCCAAGAATTATTCACCGACCCTTCCCTCTCGCTCGTCGTCCGAGCTAAATCCCAGCGTGGAAGGGTTAGCGCACGCTAGAGTGAATCCAGCGCGACGCCGTCTCACGCCGCGGCTCCATAAAATGCCCCATTAAACAATTATGAGGCTTCGTAACAACGACGCCTAGCCGTTAGCGACGCCGCTCACAGTTGTGTTCATCGGTGGGAGGCGGCGAGACCTTTTCCGATGACGCTGGCCTCAAAATTTTGCATCTCATTGATTAGCATCAACCTTTTTTTTTTTTGAACGCTTAGCTTGACATCCGAAATCTGCCTAGCAACAAGTGACGAGGAAGCGAAAATGTTTTCATTCCCCGCCCACTAGTTAACATGCGTCGTAATTGCAACTCAAAGGGATAACGAAGCATTAATTAATTAATTTGGACATGATATTCAAAGAAGAGTCTTGTTTTCCCGCCCGTTCGAGTGGTTTTTGTTATCATCATCAGCCGAAATTATTCGGCGTCCATCGTTTGGCGTAATAAGCTAAGCGCGAGGGAAATGAACACAAATAGGTCGAGTCGCTTTTTAATTGACTCCTTTCCTTTTTTTGTGTGTGTGGTTTTTATCGTCATATTTTATCGTCATATTTTTCACTCATTCACTGCCTGACAATGTGCAAAAATGCGTCCACTCCAGTGCCAGGGTTTTTGTCATCGTCACTTGAATTCCAGAACCCACAGAATATTGAGTAAAAATAAATAAATAAATAAATACACGAATAAATAAATAAATACATAAGTAAAAAAATACATAAATAAGTAAATAAATACATAAATAAATAAGTAAATATATAAATAAATACATAAATAAATAAATAGATGAATAAATAAATATATATAAATAAATACATATAAATAAGTAAATAAATAAATGCACGAATAAATAAATACACGAATAAATAAATAAATACATAAGTAAAAAATACATAAATACATAAGTAAAAAAATACGTAAATAAGTAAATAAATATGTAAATAAATACATAAATAAATAAGTAAATAAATAAATAAATAAATAAATAAATAGCTATAAATAAATAAATAAATAAATAAATAAATAAATATCCTGACTATAAGAATTGCATATTTTTTTATTTATAAAATGGAGTTATTATCTAATAATTCATCAATTAATTAACTCAGTAATGACATATATAATTAATTAAATAGCTAGTTAATTACTTATTTTAAAACTTGAATGCACCAACCCATGTCCTTATAAATAATTCCTAAGTTTTATGGATTTGGAGTTATATGAGCTTGAAATGGGGGCAGATTTTCCAAAATGCAATGCAATACATACATATTGATTTATATCGCGCTTTAACAACAGCTGACGCTGTAACAAAGCGCTAACATGGACAAAAGGCAAATGCTGCCCCCTTGTGGAAGAGACAAAACATTTCCAGAGGTCTGACCAGCGCTTGGCAAAAATACCACAAACCCTAACAAATTCTGATTTGTCTGATTTTCCTCCTCTGTTCGTGCCTTTGTGTTTCTTTCTCATGGGTGCGTTGTATGCCATTGTAACCTT